>NC_085993.1:1280000-1345000 GCF_030014385.1 Trichomycterus rosablanca | reverse complement strand
GTGAAAATGGGGCTGAATGTAAAGTCATTTTTCCGCTCATTTTTACCAAGAACATCCGTGTATGTGAACAGAACCCTGATCGCTGTGGATGAGAGAACATGCTAAATACTGTACGTGTGGAACACTGTACCTTTAACCGTTTTCACGAACGCTTGTTTCTCTTTAGTTGGATCCTTCTCGTCCAGCAGGACGCCGTGAAAGATCCGGCCGAAGGTTCCTGCAAAGATAAATAAAATAATAATAAAACTAATAAACAGAACCGAGAAGCTTCACCGTACACTCGTACAGCGTCATGGATCAAAGGTTTATTGAGCGAGAACCTACTGACATCAGGTCCAGCTCAATCTAGTCTAATGAAGCCAAGCACTGTGGGAACAACATGACAAAGTTGTTATTTTATGTTATTTTATTTTCCCAAAAGTGGCAACCTGGCAGTGGTGGCTTGAACCAGCGACCTTTTCCATTACTAGTCCAGTACCTTCACCACTGGGCTATTCCAGGGATAAATGGGTTGATAAAACAAAACAATGCTCTGCAGAAATGTAGTGAGATAAGACTCTGGAACAGATTAGCTCCTGATTTCAGGGTTTGGATCTGCGCTCGTTATTACTGCGAAAAAAATCCCCCGAAGCGACGAAGCACCAACAGACCATCAAAATATGAAACCACTTCACCTGCTGATGCACGTTCCCTCCAGCGCCGCATTCTATCAGGTCAGGCTCAGATCCAAGCCCGGCGTTCTTTAAGGGAGGCGTTTTAATTTCAGGAGGGGTGGGGGGGGGGGGGTGAGTAAATAACATCATTAAGGCTGTGGCTGGAGGGAGATTAGTGCAGCACGCCTATAGAACAGAGGAACTCGGCGCGTCTGGGATTTACGTTGACGTAAATGCGTGAGCGGTGCCGTCTGGGAGGACCGGAGAACATGCAAACCGGAGCCGGGTGAGCTTTAGATCTAGAGCTCGACCGACTTTCTCCAGCGCTGGATCAGGGATCAGGGATCAGGGGGTGGATGGAGGTTTACTTAAAGCTTAGGCAGCGTTTGCTTCGGCGGCGTTTTGACGTAGACGAACGGCGTGACGCAATTCGGTCAGGACTCGACGTGCCGGGCGGTTTTACCAGGACAAACACGATGCATCATCTCCAGAGTTAAAGGCGGGTCGTCTGAGGAAACTCCTCGAGCTCTCCGAGTTGGAATCTCGGCTCTGCTGCCGGTCGGCTGGGCGCCCACTAGTCTGCTGGGTGGGAAAAGACGGGACTAAAAAGTGGGCGGGGTTTTCGAGGCTGTGTAAGGATCCTGGTTAGTGGAGATCAGCGTGACTCTCGTACGGGCGAATAAGAAGGGGTCGCCATCGGGGTCTCAAGCAGAGGAAGAGGAACCGGCTACGACTAAACTGGGTCATTGTACGCCGCCTCTGGAGCTGTAAGTGCTAAGGGCCTTGCTCAAGGGCCCAACAGTGGCTTCAAGTTGGTAACACAGCTCTTCCCACCAGGCTACCCTGTCCCATTCCCATTATATGTAAGGCAGCTGTAGCCTAGTGGTTAAGGTACTGGACTACTAATCAAGAGGTCGCTGGTTCAAGCCCCACCAATTCCAGGTCGTCACTGTTGGGCCCTTGAGCGAGGCCCTTAACTATCAACTGCTTAGACAATATACTGTCACGCTTTGGATAAAAGTGTCTCCTTGTGTGACCATCACTGTTCTAGCATGACCCAGCACCCAGAGCAAACACCAAAAAACATTTCTGGGATGAATTGGAATGCAGACTGTGAGCCAGGCCCTTTCATTTAACATCCAGTAGAGCGGTAGCTATTACAAACGCTACCTAATGACACCATAATGCTCATTTTTGGGTGTCCACATACTAATCAATTAAATGAAACATATTTTAGTCCTGGTCAGGGACGCAGTGGGTCCGGTGTACCCGGAATCACTAGGCGTAGGGCAGCGCCACCCCCCGGACAGGACGCCAATCAGTCACGTAGTGCCGACCTCCCAAAAACCCGCTAATTATATTGTATACAGAAGCCCGACCGGCTGATAGCACCTGAAGAATCGAACCCGCTTCTGACATTGCAGCAACAGTTTAGGGAAGGACCTTGTTTCAGCACGACTGGGACGATGAAGTATAATAACGTTATTTATCAAATAGATACAAGGAAACCCTCAAATAACCTATAAAAATATATATATATATATATATATATATACAGTGTATCACAAAAGTGAGTACACCCCTCACATTTCTGCAAATATTTTATTATATCTTTTCATGGGACAACACTATAGAAATAAAACTTGGATATAACTTAGAGTAGTCAGTGTACAACTTGTATAGCAGTGTAGATTTACTGTCTTCTGAAAATAACTCAACACACAGCCATTAATGTCTAAATGGCTGGCAACATAAGTGAGTACACCCCACAGTGAACATGTCCAAATTGTGCCCAAAGTGTCAATATTTTGTGTGACCATCATTATTATCCAGCACTGCCTTAACCCTCCTGGGCATGGAATTCACCAGAGCTGCACAGGTTGCTACTGGAATCCTCTTCCACTCCTCCATGATGACATCACGGAGCTGGTGGATGTTAGACACCTTGAACTCCACCTTCCACTTGAGGATGCGCCACAGGTGCTCAATTGGGTTTAGTCCATCACCTTTACCTTCAGCTTCCTCAGCAAGGCAGTTCTCATCTTGGAGGTTGTGTTTGGGGTCGTTATCCTGTTGGAAAACTGCCATGAGGCCCAGTTTTCGAAGGGAGGGGATCATGCTCTGTTTCAGAATGTCACAGTACATGTTGGAATTCATGTTTCCCGCAATGAACTGCAGCTCACCAGTGCCAGCAACACTCATGCAGCCCAAGACCATGATGCTACCACCACCATGCTTGACTGTAGGCAAGATACAGTTGTCTCGGTACTTCTCACCAGGGCGCCGCCACACATGCTGGACACCATCTGAGCCAAACAAGTTTATCTTGGTCTCGTCAGACCACAGGGCATTCCAGTAATCCATGTTCTTGGACTGCTTGTCTTCAGCAAACTGTTTGCGGGCTTTCTTGTGCGTCAGCTTCCTTCTGGGATGACGACCATGCAGACCGAGTTGATGCAGTGTGCGGCGTATGGTCTGAGCACTGACAGGCTGACCTCCCACGTCTTCAACCTCTGCAGCAATGCTGGCAGCACTCATGTGTCTATTTTTTAAAGCCAACCTCTGGATATGATGCCGAACACGTGGACTCAACTTCTTTGGTCGACCCTGGCGAAGCCTGTTCCGAGTGGAACCTGTCCTGGAAAACCGCTGTATGACCTTGGCCACCATGCTGTAGCTCAGTTTCAGGGTGTTAGCAATCTTCTTATAGCCCAGGCCATCTTTGTGGAGAGCAACAATTCTATTTCTCACATCCTCAGAGAGTTCTTTGCCATGAGGTGCCATGTTGAATATCCAGTGGTTAGTATGAGAGAATTGTACCCAAAACACCAAATTTAACAGCCCTGCTCCCCATTTACACCTGGGACCTTGACACATGACACCAGGGAGGGACAACGACACATTTGGGCACAATTTGGACATGTTCACTGTGGGGTGTACTCACTTATGTTGCCAGCTATTTAGACATTAATGGCTGTGTGTTGAGTTATTTTCAGAAGACAGTAAATCTACACTGCTATACAAGCTGTACACTGACTACTCTAAGTTATATCCAAGTTTCATGTCTATAGTGTTGTCCCATGAAAAGATATAATGAAATATTTGCAGAAATGTGAGGGGTGTACTCACTTTTGTGATACACTGTATATATATATGTATATACTGATCCTGGTCAGGGTTGCAGTGGGTCCGGTGTACCCGGAATCACAGGGCGCAGTGCAGCACCACACCCCTCTCAAAAACCCTTTTGAGACTTTTCTAATCGTGTTTGTATGCAGAAGCCTGACCGGCTGATAGCACCGCTGACCCGCTGCACCCACTTATATCAGGTATCCGTTCGAACCTACGGGTTCCAAGAGTAAGCGGACGCACCTTCGTGCAGGACGTCCCGCAGCGTCACCCTCTCCCTGGAGATGGCGATGTCTTTCACCTTGGCTTTGGCCTCCAGCAGCGTCACGCTCCTCAGGTCGTTCTTCTCGATCCGCAGCGAAGGGTAGCCTAACACACACACACACACACACACACACACACACACACAAACATGAAACGACATGAAACCTCGCCGGCCTGCCGAGACCGAGCCGCTACCGATCTTACGCAACGTGTTTTTAAATCGCGGCTGATTTAATCGCTCGGAGTCGACTCTGCCGTTTCTGGACGAGCCGAGACCGAGTTAGTTTGGATTTTTACGCCATGTTTAACACACATCAGTGTCATGTTCTAATCTGCTACATGAACAATGTGTTTACATTTCTGTGTATTTATTATTATTCATTTATTAGGATTTTAACGTCACGTTTTACACTTTGGTTACATTCATGACAGGAACGGGAGTCACTCATCACGCAAGATTCATCAGCTGAAGTTTAATATCAAACACAGTCATGGACGACGATGTGGGAGGAAACCGGAGCTCCCGGAGGAAACCCACAAAGACACGGGGAGAACATGCAAACTCCACAAGGAAAGGACCCGGATTAATCCAGCTGGGAATCGAACCCGGGCCTTTCTTGCTGTGAGGCGACGGTGCTACCCACCGAGCCACCCTTACATTTCTGCGTAATGGGGAAGGAAGCGCATATTTTGGGTCAGTTTAATATTTTCAGTTTAATATTTATTTTTGTGGCAGTGAGGAGGTTAAAGCTGATCTTGTGTTGTCCTGGTTTCAGGCGTGTGCACTTGTTTGTCTTTCCTTTGTGTATTTGATTAATAGTAAGTTAATAATGAACGTGTTTGAACATGTCTGTGTAACAGGGTAGAAAGCGCCTCACTAAAGAGAAAGCGTATTTTTGTGTTATTGCATCTCGTCTTTATATCTTGGGTGTTTTATATTTTATTTTTATTGTTATCATTCCTTTGGTATATTTAGGGCATCTCATCACGTTGTGCTTTATCGTATTAGGTGTTTTTATCAGGTGCACGTTACCTCAATAAAGCAATAAATATAATCTTACATCTAAATAATTAATATTTATGAATGACTTTTGTGTGTTCACACACCCTCTGGGTCCTATTCTGAACGAGCCGAGACTCCGCCAAGTTAGTCTGGATTTTAACAACATGTTTAACACACATTAGTATCATTTTATGCTTATTTTATATTAGAGAAAGCTCTAGAGAGAAATCCCCACACACCTACTAGAGAAGAAAATAGAACTCCTGTACTGTACAGATTCTCAACCTGAGGTTAAACAATGGTTCATTTACATTTATCGCATTTAGTGGACGCTTTTATCCAAAGTGACTTACAGTACTGTGACAGTATACTGTCTAAGCAATTGAGGGTTAAGGGCCCAACAATGGCAACCTGGCAGTGGTGGTGGTGCCAGCAACCTTTCGATTACTAGTCCAGTACCTTAACCACTAGGCTACTGCCGTTTCTGAACGTTTCTGAACGAGCCGAGACACCACCAAGTTTGTTTGGGTTTTAACGGCATGTTTAACACACATTTGTGTCATTTTATGCTTATTGTATCTTATCTTTATATTTTGGGTCTGTTTTATTTTTATATTTGTATTTTTGTGGCTGTGAGGAGGTTAAAACTGATCTCGTGTCGTTTTGGTTTCACACGTGTTTACTTATTCTCTTTCCTTTGTGTATTTGGAATATCTTATCAGGATGTGCTTTATCTTAATAGATGTTTGGCAGATTTCACAGTTTGGGGTTTTTCTCCTTTTATCAGGTACCCATAACCTCAATCACGCAATAAATTTACACCGAGCAGGCATAACATTATGTCCACTACAGGTGAAGTGAATAACACTGATTATCTCTTCATCACGGCACCTGTTAGTGGGGGGATATTAGGCAGCGAGTGACATTTTATCCTCAAAGTTGATGTTAGAAGCAGGAAGAATGGGCGAGCGTGAGGATCTGAGGGCCAAATTGTGATGGCTAGACGACCGGGTCAGAGCGTCTCCAAAACTGCAGCTCTTGTGGGGTGTGTCCCGGTCTGCAGTGGTCAGTATCTATCAAAAGTGGTAAACCGGCGACAGGGTCATGACCGGCCAAGGCTCACTGATGCACGTGTGGTCGGATCCAACAGACGAGCTTCTGTAGCTCAAACTGCTGAAGAAGTTCATGCTGGTTCTGATAGAAAGGTGTCAGAATACACAGAGCAGCACAGTTTGTTGTGTATGGAGCTGCAGACCAGTCAGGGTGCCCATGCTGACCCCTGTCCACCACCGAAAGCACCAACAATGTGCACGTGAGCGTCGGAACTGGACCACGGAGCGATGGAAGAAGGTGACCTGGTCTGATGAATCACGTTATCTCAATTGAATCGAGCATCTGTGAGACGTGCTGAACAAACAAGTCCGATCCACGGAGGCGCCGCCTCACAACTTACAGGAGTTAAAGGATCTGCTGCTGACATCCTGGTGCCAGATAGCACAGCACACGTTCAGGGGTCTAGTGGAGTCCATGCCTTGATGGGTCAGGGCTGTTTTGGCAGCAAAAGGGTGGGCATAATGTTATTCCTCATCGGTGTGTTCTTCATCCTATATAATTATTAATATAAGTGACTTTTATACGTTCACACATCAGCTTGGCCCTAATGCAGTGGTTTCCAGTGTGGGTGCTGCAAAATCCATGATAAATGCAATTTAATTTAAAATCTGATTAAATATAAATAAATAAATTTATTAGTGTTTTTTAATATCCTCCGAGTGAACCGGAGACGTGGTGTAAGGTCTGTGTGTTAAAGGTGAACGTTCGGGTTAATTACACGCCGTGTAATCTCAGTCGTGATGTAAGAGCCTGATAAGATCAAACATAATTCCAGTTCAATCGTAAACCTGGCAGGAAGAACCAGTTTCATAAATAAAGATCTGAGAACCAGATTGATCTGACCCAAAATCACCGTCGGATCATGATGGACACGTTCCAGACGACTTGCACAACACACAGAAAACACGTCTTAAAGCAAACTGCGCTCGAGCCGAGTCCGCCTGGAGCTGCACTGTTTACTTTTACCTTTATACAACCGAGCTGAGCAATAATACATTTACACCGTTCACCCTTTTCGACTCTGGATCTTGAACTGGTTCCGTTCGGGCTTCTTAGAACCTCGGTGCTGTCCAGGGAAGCGACTCACGCGCCGGTTTTTATAGGAACCGAGGACGTGTCACACCAGCAGGGGGCGCTGCACCACACACACAATGGAAGGAAACCCTAGTAAGAAGCCGGCAGAGCGCAGCCAAACAAACTGGGGCACCAAGCTCCCGAGTTCAAGTCTTAGCTCTGCTATCGGCCGGCCGGCCGCCCACACAGACGCGCAGCTGGCAGCAACATGAGTTCTGAGCACATGGGTGCTGTGAGAAGGTTTGCATGTTCTCCACAGGTATGTCTGGGTTTCCTAAGTTTAAGTTAGAGTGTGTGACCCTAGAACACAGCAAATCACCCAACATGACCCGCTGATCTTTATAATTAAGAATAAACGAGTCAAATTAATGAGTTTTAATGTGATGTGTAATAATTAGGATAATTTCTGACGGGTGGAGAAATGAAGCGCGGAACCAATGTTTTAACGTCGGAATCTTTTCACGGTGTACAATAAACAAACCCTGCTTTCAGGCTAGAAGTATTCATTCTGACAGAGTCTAGATCAGGGGTGACCAATACGTCGATCGCGATCTACCAGTCGATCACACAGTGCACGCTGGTACATCGTTCCTCATTCAAACAGGTCAACGTGACTGACATGAAATGTGGCCACTTTATTTAATTAGCGGTTTGTTATCTGACATTCATATGAAACGCTGCACTTAGGTGAAACAAGCCACTTAAATTACAAATACAGAAAATTTAACTGGATCCTGCGAAAGCTAAATTTCTACACCTCTACATGAGAAGGTGCTGTAACCATAAAAGAATTAGAGAGCATCAATTTTGGAACTTACACATATTTGACAGCTTTTTCGGATCAACCTGCTCGTGTGAATCGACCTTTTCCCACATGAAAACGATGAAGTGTAAATATCGGTCCACCCTTACTGATGAACACCTGAAAAACTGCTTGAGAATCAGTATCAGCAGCTCCTGTCCAGATACATAAACCTGACTGATACCATTCAGAGCAAATCATCAGAATGAGGTCAGTGTGAATATTCAGTCACTTGCCCAGTAAAGCTGAATATCAATACAGGAACTGAAGCGCATTTAAAAAGCCTCAAAGCTTTTTTGAAAAATGATGAGGCCAACCTTAAAAAGTAGATGGTGATGACCTGTCGACTGAATCAGTAGATCTCGAGCCATGAAAGTGTGTCAACCCCTGGTGTAGATGTACAGAAGGTAAATGTGGATGTGGATACAGGGGTATTTGACAGGGATGAAAAGTAAAAACAGCCACTAATACAGTGATGAGACCTGAACTCTCACAAATCATGTTTTTGGCACAGATTCAACTTTATCTTTTTTTGCAAAATGTATTTAATTTTTTTATATTTGAAATAACAGACTGATTGAAGGAGCAGTTTGGTGATGTGTCAAAAAGTGGTTTGATAAAGTACAACAGAAATGACTGGAATAAAGGTGAAAGGAATATTCATGATCTTTGAAGTTATTTCAACAAAGTTAAACTCGACCTATTTTTGTCAGCATTTTGTTGGGGGGGGGGGGGGGGGACCAGTTTGAGAACCAGTGTGTTCATGTAAATATGAGTTTAAGCTGGTACATATTTGAGGATGAAGCGCCACCCAGTGGTGAACCAGAATAATACTTTAATAAAGCAATACATTTATTCTTATGCTTAAATAATTATTAATATAAATGACTTTTATACGTTCACACATCAGCGTGACTTTATTACAGTAGTTTGCAAGTCCATAATAAATGCAATTTATTTGTCTGTTGACTCTTATTAGATGTCAGACAGGATGAAGCTGAGATATTTCATCTGTTATCTGCTCGACTTCATTTCATTTATTAATAAACATCCATTCCTGCATTTCTGACCTGCAACACATTGCAAAAAAAGTTGGGACGGTAAAGCATTTACCACTTTGTAATGTTGCCGTTCTGGCACCGAGGAGACCGAGTGATTTAGTGTTTCAGCTTTTATTTTGTTCCTAGATGCCTCCGAGCCCAGAGAAGTCGACGCCGCTCCTGGACATGGTTAACACGAGGCTTTAAGTATGATTAGTGCAGTAACTCTGTATTGTAGAGCTGATAAAGGTTTGATAAACTAATCCCTCACCCATGTGGTGTTGAGTGGAGGTTCTTGATGCGGCGCCGTCTGAGGGATGGAAGATCACGAGCGTTCAGATTAAGCTCGCACCCTCGACCTTTACACACTGAAATTCCTCCCGATTCCTTAAATGGTTTAATGATATTCTGCACTGTAGAGGGAGAACATGCAAATCCCTTCCAATCTCACACATTTGTGGACAAACTGGATCCTCTGATCATCTTTACTCATCAGAGACTCTCAGCCTTTCCTGGATGCTGCTTTTGTACCGAACCATGATCACAATCACCTGTTCACATCACATCATTACTGGCCCTAAATCTCCCCCGTCCCAACTTTTTTTGGAATGTGTTGCAGGCCTGAAATGCAGGAATGGATGTTTATTAATAAATGAAATGAAGTTGAGCAGATAACAGATGAAATATCTCAGGTTCATCCTGTCTGACATCTAATAAAAGTCAAAGTCAATGTAAGAAACTCTGTGTTTTTATTTTATTCACATTTTCCATACTGTCCCAACTTTTTTCTGATTTGGGGTTGTAATAATAAAAGGTCCTGAACATCGAAACACCGGGGCGAGTTCCCTGAAAACGACAGAACGCTGACATTCTGCATCATCGAGCAACCAGACATCCCGGCTTTGAGAGGGTTAAGGGCCTTGCTCAGGGGTCCAGCAGTGCGTGGCAACCCGACCTTCCGCTGCCCTGGTGTCTGCCCTGCTTTGTGCGCCCTCTGCTGGCCAATTCAGGATCCACCTCGTTTCATAATGCAAGTTATTATTACAGCAGGAAACGGGAGCAGCCCCATTGAAGTCTAGCCCAAAATAACAGCAAGCCACACCCGAAACAAAAGTCACATGATGAGGATGACGATGATGGTTAGAAGAACAGAAGTGTTAGTGAGTAGATGTGGTGAGACGTGAGCGTGCAAAAAGGAAGCGAAGCGGCACTTACTTTTGCTTTCATGGGAGGGGGCGCCGGGGTGGGGGAAGGAGGCGCCTGAGAGCTGCAGCATGGGAGGAGAGCCAGCGTGAACATCTGATGGAGGGATGGAGAGAGAGAGAGAGAGGGGATGGAGGGAACGAGGGAGGAACAGGTGAGAGAGAGGAAGGTGAAGGATGGGTATTTATGGCAGGCAGTTTGTGAGGTGAACAAATGTAGTACCGGCGCGGAACATCTAACCACACGGGTTCTATACTTTCTATACATTTATTAAATACAGCTACTTCCAAAAAGCTTGGAGAAGAATCGAGTCCTTTTATCAAAGCACAGTTATGCATTTAGCAGACACTTTAATGAAAAGCAACCCTATGCAATTTAAGAAATTGGCGGTTAAGGGCCTTGCTCAAGGGCCCTACAGTGGCAACCTGACCCTCTGCTGCTTTGATATCTATTTATTTATTTATTTAGTTTATTCCTAATTCATTCATTTTCAAAAAATATTTTACTTAAAGTTGTGTTCGTCACCGCACCTCTGCCAGGAACGTCCCCAAATTCCTAAATGTCCAAAACGACATTTTTAATTAAGCTTTCAAACAGTATTCGCAGTTCTGCCACAGCACCAGAACTAAAATAAAGTTTATGCTTTTGATTATGTCATACTGAACCTGATACAGCGTTCGTTCTGTGGAGATCGTTTCAGGCCAATCAGATTTATTTAGTACGGTGATCTCGTTTAAAATAGAAAACATGAACAGATGACTGTAGTAAATATTCATGACCACCAGGGGGCAACAACATACTTCATCATATACACATAGACATTGATGCGAGACACTTAAACGCTCGTACAAACACCCAAAACTAGGGATGTACCGATCACCTTTTTATTGTTCCCGATCCCGATCCGATACCGATTCTCAAACCGATACTTGTATTTTCTAGATATTGTCTAGATAAGAACTAGATAATACTGTTCACACAGTGCACACTTCAACTACATTACAGTTATTCACATTAATCCAGTGTTTATGTTTAACACCTGAATAGCTCTGCAGTGCTGAAGGAAAAAAATTGCCTGCATCCAAACTATTGCTTAATGTTCTTTTACAAAATAAAAGTAAACAAACCTAGTGCAGCATTGTAGTAAAAATGAAGTGAGATAATTACAGTTTCACTTTGAACTTTATATTCAAAGAACATAATTCTGTTTAATGCAGTGATATGAACAGAAATCTCCACTCACAAGTGGTGTAGCAGCTTAACTTGAATATAAAAAAAACAAATAAGTGACTTAACAGCATTACAGTAAAACCTGAATACCAAAATAAATTGGACAGGCTCTTTTGTTATGAAGCAAAGCCAGTTCTTAAAGTGCTTGTATTGTGACAATGGTTTGATGGACGGGTCTACGCAAAGTGAGTGTGTTTTGACCCTTTGGGGCTTCCATAGCGCATGGGATAGCGTGCTCGGCTCTGGCTGTCCGCTATTCGGGACAGAAGAAGTTAATAAAGTGTTTTGCTCCAGACAATTAGTGAATATAGCGTGTATTTTATTTCTTTATTAAGCGAGTGCATCACTACGACGCTCGGTTACATAACTAAGCCAATCAGAGTGCTCGATACTGAGATGTCGTTCAGTCTTGTAACACGTAAACTGGTAAAAGCTGTACGTTATTGTCCTGAAGTTTTCATACTGGGATTAAAAGTGATTGTGTAGTAAACCGGAGTGATCCTGGACTCACACACCATATAAACAGTAAAATTCTACAGTAATGAACGCAGCTCTGCTCCCACCGCCTGGTGAAACACTCACAGTGCAGACGTCACACTTCACTGCTGGACTCGTTTCACTTTCCAATTTAAAGTATTTCCACACAGCGGACATGCTGACGCAAAACAAAAGATCGGGTTATGATCGGCATTAGAAAAGCCGATTTCCGATCAGTTAAAAATGCCTTGATCGGCCCCGATCCCGATCTCTGTGCTCAGACCATACACCGCACACTGCATCAACTCGGTCTGCATGGTCGTCATCCCAGAAGGAAGCTGACGCACAAGAAAGCCAGCAAACAGTTTGCTGAAGACAAGCAGTCCAAGAACATGGATTACTGGAATGCCCTGTGGTCTGACGAGACCAAGATCGTTTGGCTCAGATGGTGTCCAGCATGTGTGGCGGCGCCCTGGTGAGAAGTACCGAGACGACTGTATCTTACCTACAGTCGAGCATGGTGGTGGTAGCATCATGGTCTTGGGCTGCATGAGTGTTGCTGGCACTGGGGAGCTGCAGTTCATTGAGGGAAACATGAATTCCAACATGTACTGTGACATTCTGAAACAGAGCATGATCCCCTCCCTTCGAAAACTGAGCCTCATGGCAGTTTTCCAACAGGATAACGACCCCAAACACAACCTCCAAGATGACAACTGCCTTGCTGAGGAAGCTGAAGGTAAAGGTGATGGACTAAACCCAATTGAGCACCTGTGGCGCATCCTCGAGTGGAAGGTGGAGGAGTTCAAGGTGTCTAACATCCACCAGCTCTGTGATGTCATCATGGAGGAGTGGAAGAGGATTCCAGTAGCAACCTGTGCAGCTCTGGTGAATTCCATGCCCAGGAGGGTTAAGGCAGTGCTGGATAATAATGGTGGTCACACAAAATATTGACACATTTGGGCACAATTTGGACATGTTCACTGTGGGGTGTACTCACTTATGTTGCAGCTATTTAGACATTAATGGCTGTGTGTTGAGTTATTTTCAGAAGACAGTAAATCTACACTGCTATACAAGCTGTACACTGACTACTCTAAGTTATATCCAAGTTTCATGTCTATAGTGTTGTCCCATGAAAAGATATAATAAAATATTTGCAGAAATGTGAGGGGTGTACTTACTTTTGTGAGATACTGTACACTCAAACACTCATACTCACTCATACACTTATGCCAAGTTCACACTACACGACTGATCGGTGATAGGGGGTTTCACACTACACGATCCATCACCAACTGGAATCGCAGGCGAGCTTCTCTGGTCTCCCTTTTTTTCTTTTTAAAACACACGTGAGAAGTGACGAGAAGTTTAATGATACCACGTCCAAAAATGCACGTCAACAAATAGCGAGAGATCAAAGTTTGTGCGCTGACGTGATGAAATCAAGGAAGAAAAATAAATGAATCTCAGTGGATCTGGCAACACGACCAGTATATGGCTTGTTCTGTAGTTGGAGGTTAATTAATAATTTTGCAATGCAGCGTGGGTATCATGTTTTGTAGAGGACGATCAGGTCAGAAATACTGTAAAACGTTGTGTGCGCCGGTGTATCCTGATATAAACGATATTAATTAAGCCCCTGTACCACTCGTCTCTTGCGTTTCCCCTCACGCTGTATCCTGCGTTCTCATTGGCTGTTCGACATGTCACTCATTCCCAGTCGCACATCTAAGATCAGATATCTGACGTTAGGGCTGGGCGATATGGATCAAAAATTATATCTCGATATTTTTTAGCTGAACGGCGATATACGATATATATCTCGATATATTTTCATCCCATAAGCTACATGTTCCAAATTTTTTACAGGCACTTTTATTAATATTCATGCTGGGAAGCTTCACACGAGAACTGTTTTTCCTTAAGAAAAAAAATAACTACTGTAAGAAAAAGTTTGTTGTCTTCTAACGTCTCACCTGTCGTGTGATGTGAATTACAAATATATTGTCTGGCCCTTTAAGAATGATAAGTGCACTATAGGGCGCAGGGAGCGAGTGTGTAGGGAAGATAACAGAAATTGACCGTTTCCGACTGCGACATTAAAAGTAGCGTTCTCGTTAACAACATTAACATTTACATTAATATTTTCTTTTACCGTATAGAACTCAGTTCTGTAATCCAGGCAGAACTAATCGTTCATGTTACTGTGTAACTATTACAATATATAATGCATTTTAATCAGCGTTCTGCTTCATGCACTTTATTATTATTTAACAGCTTTATTTGTTGTTTAATTGCTGTTTGCTCCTTGTTTACTGCAGAGTTAGTTCATGCAATTTTATTAATTTTTGGATGTTTATTGGCCGAGAACAAGAAACACTATAATAGAAGATAAATAAATAAATGAGTCTCGGACGTCGGGATATCCTCCAGTATAAACTAACGTGCATGTCAGCCCGTGCGTGCGCTTGTATGTTTATGTTGGTTTTTGAAACGAATAACGACTCGTTTTCTTGTTTTTCAACTTTGGGATTTGAAGTGAAAAACGAATGAAGGTACACGGAGCTGGAAGATTTTATCTGGACTTGTTTTCGGCGTTCTCTACAGAATACATTATTCTGCTGCTCATCTGACACTTTGAATCCGAACCATCTCCAAATAATTGAGCCATTATTTTTCTTTTTACTAAGCAGCTCCTCTTCTATAGCTTCTGTCACGTCTTTATGCGTCTCCATGCTATCGCTGCCTGCAGGACTTACTGGTGAAGCGGTGGGGAGGGAGGGGGGCGAGTTGTGTTCAGTGAGGGAGAGGGGCGAGTTGTGTTCAGTGAGGGAGGGGGGCGAGTTGTGTTCAGTGAGGGAGGGGGGCGAGTTGTGTTCAGTGAGGGAGGGGGGCGAGTTGTGTTCAGTGAGGGAGAGGGGCGAGTTGTGTTCAGTGAGGGAGGGGGGCGAGTTGTGTTCAGTGAGGGAGGGGGGCGAGTTGTGTTCAGTGAGGGAGGGGGCGAGTTGTGTTCAGTGAGGGAGGGGGCGAGTTGTGTTCAGTGAGGGAGGGGGGCGAGTTGTGTTCAGTGAGGGAGGGGGGCGAGTTGTGTTCAGTGAGGGAGGGGGCGAGTTGTGTTCAGTGAGGGAGGGGGCGAGTTGTGTTCAGTGAGGGAGGGGGGCGAGTTGTGTTCAGTGAGGGAGGGGGCGAGTTGTGTTCAGTGAGGGAGAGGGGCGAGTTGTGTTCAGTGAGGGAGGGGGGCGAGTTGTGTTCAGTGAGGGAGGGGGGCGAGTTGTGTTCAGTGAGGGAGGGGGGCGAGTTGTGTTCAGTGAGGGAGAGGGGCGAGTTGTGTTCAGTGAGGGAGGGGGGCGAGTTGTGTTCAGTGAGGGAGGGGGCGAGTTGTGTTCAGTGAGGGAGGGGGCGAGTTGTGTTCAGTGAGGGAGGGGGGCGAGTTGTGTTCAGTGAGGGAGGGGGGCGAGTTGTGTTCAGTGAGGGAGGGGGGCGAGTTGTGTTCAGTGAGGGAGGGGGGCGAGTTGTGTTCAGTGAGGGAGAGGGGCGAGTTGTGTTCAGTGAGGGAGGGGGGCGAGTTGTGTTCAGTGAGGGAGAGGGGCGAGTTGTGTTCAGTGAGGGAGAGGGGCGAGTTGTGTTCAGTGAGGGAGGGGGGCGAGTTGTGTTCAGTGAGGGAGGGGGCGAGTTGTGTTCAGTGAGGGAGGGGGCGAGTTGTGTTCAGTGAGGGAGGGGGCGAGTTGTGTTCAGTGAGGGAGAGGGGCGAGTTGTGTTCAGTGAGGGAGGGGGGCGAGTTGTGTTCAGTGAGGGAGAGGGGCGAGTTGTGTTCAGTGAGGGAGAGGGGCGAGTTGTGTTCAGTGAGGGAGGGGGGCGAGTTGTGTTCAGTGAGGGAGGGGGGCGAGTTGTGTTCAGTGAGGGAGGGGGGCGAGTTGTGTTCAGTGAGGGAGAGGGGCGAGTTGTGTTCAGTGAGGGAGAGGGGCGAGTTGTGTTCAGTGAGGGAGGGGGGCGAGTTGTGTTCAGTGAGGGAGAGGGGCGAGTTGTGTTCAGTGAGGGAGGGGGGCGAGTTGTGTTCAGTGAGGGAGGGGGGCGAGTTGTGTTCAGTGAGGGAGGGGGGCGAGTTGTGTTCAGTGAGGGAGGGGGGCGAGTTGTGTTCAGTGAGGGAGGGGGGCGAGTTGTGTTCAGTGAGGGAGGGGGGCGAGTTGTGTTCAGTGAGGGAGAGGGGCGAGTTGTGTTCAGTGAGGGAGAGGGGCGAGTTGTGTTCAGTGAGGGAGGGGGGCGAGTTGTGTTCAGTGAGGGAGGGGGCGAGTTGTGTTCAGTGAGGGAGGGGGCGAGTTGTGTTCAGTGAGGGAGAGGGGCGAGTTGTGTTCAGTGAGGGAGGGGGGCGAGTTGTGTTCAGTGAGGGAGGGGGGCGAGTTGTGTTCAGTGAGGGAGGGGGCGAGTTGTGTTCAGTGAGGGAGGGGGGCGAGTTGTGTTCAGTGAGGGAGGGGGGCGAGTTGTGTTCAGTGAGGGAGGGGGCGAGTTGTGTTCAGTGAGGGAGGGGGGCGAGTTGTGTTCAGTGAGGGAGGGGGGCGAGTTGTGTTCAGTGAGGGAGAGGGGCGAGTTGTGTTCAGTGAGGGAGGGGGGCGAGTTGTGTTCAGTGAGGGAGGGGGGCGAGTTGTGTTCAGTGAGGGAGGGGGGCGAGTTGTGTTCAGTGAGGGAGGGGGGCGAGTTGTGTTCAGTGAGGGAGGGGGCGAGTTGTGTTCAGTGAGGGAGAGGGGCGGGGCAGTGAGGAAGAGGGGGGCGAGTTGTGTTCAGTGAGGGAGGGGGCGAGTTGTGTTCAGTGAGGGAGGGGGCGAGTTGTGTTCAGTGAGGGAGGGGGCGAGTTGTGTTCAGTGAGGGAGGGGGCGAGTTGTGTTCAGTGAGGGAGGGGGGCGAGTTGTGTTCAGTGAGGGAGGGGGGCGAGTTGTGTTCAGTGAGGGAGGGGGCGAGTTGTGTTCAGTGAGGGAGGGGGCGAGTTGTGTTCAGTGAGGGAGGGGGGCGAGTTGTGTTCAGTGAGGGAGGGGGCGAGTTGTGTTCAGTGAGGGAGAGGGGCGAGTTGTGTTCAGTGAGGGAGGGGGGCGAGTTGTGTTCAGTGAGGGAGGGGGGCGAGTTGTGTTCAGTGAGGGAGGGGGGCGAGTTGTGTTCAGTGAGGGAGAGGGGCGAGTTGTGTTCAGTGAGGGAGGGGGGCGAGTTGTGTTCAGTGAGGGAGGGGGCGAGTTGTGTTCAGTGAGGGAGGGGGCGAGTTGTGTTCAGTGAGGGAGGGGGGCGAGTTGTGTTCAGTGAGGGAGGGGGGCGAGTTGTGTTCAGTGAGGGAGAGGGGCGAGTTGTGTTCAGTGAGGGAGAGGGGCGAGTTGTGTTCAGTGAGGGAGGGGGGCGAGTTGTGTTCAGTGAGGGAGAGGGGCGAGTTGTGTTCAGTGAGGGAGGGGGGCGAGTTGTGTTCAGTGAGGGAGGGGGGCGAGTTGTGTTCAGTGAGGGAGGGGGGCGAGTTGTGTTCAGTGAGGGAGGGGGGCGAGTTGTGTTCAGTGAGGGAGGGGGGCGAGTTGTGTTCAGTGAGGGAGGGGGGCGAGTTGTGTTCAGTGAGGGAGAGGGGCGAGTTGTGTTCAGTGAGGGAGAGGGGCGAGTTGTGTTCAGTGAGGGAGGGGGGCGAGTTGTGTTCAGTGAGGGAGGGGGCGAGTTGTGTTCAGTGAGGGAGGGGGCGAGTTGTGTTCAGTGAGGGAGAGGGGCGAGTTGTGTTCAGTGAGGGAGGGGGGCGAGTTGTGTTCAGTGAGGGAGGGGGGCGAGTTGTGTTCAGTGAGGGAGGGGGCGAGTTGTGTTCAGTGAGGGAGGGGGGCGAGTTGTGTTCAGTGAGGGAGGGGGCGAGTTGTGTTCAGTGAGGGAGGGGGGCGAGTTGTGTTCAGTGAGGGAGGGGGGCGAGTTGTGTTCAGTGAGGGAGAGGGGCGAGTTGTGTTCAGTGAGGGAGGGGGGCGAGTTGTGTTCAGTGAGGGAGGGGGGCGAGTTGTGTTCAGTGAGGGAGGGGGGCGAGTTGTGTTCAGTGAGGGAGGGGGGCGAGTTGTGTTCAGTGAGGGAGGGGGGCGAGTTGTGTTCAGTGAGGGAGAGGGGCGGGGCAGTGAGGAAGAGGGGGGCGAGTTGTGTTCAGTGAGGGAGGGGGGCGAGTTGTGTTCAGTGAGGGAGGGGGCGAGTTGTGTTCAGTGAGGGAGGGGGCGAGTTGTGTTCAGTGAGGGAGGGGGCGAGTTGTGTTCAGTGAGGGAGGGGGGCGAGTTGTGTTCAGTGAGGGAGGGGGGCGAGTTGTGTTCAGTGAGGGAGGGGGCGAGTTGTGTTCAGTGAGGGAGGGGGGCGAGTTGTGTTCAGTGAGGGAGGGGGGCGAGTTGTGTTCAGTGAGGGAGGGGGCGAGTTGTGTTCAGTGAGGGAGAGGGGCGAGTTGTGTTCAGTGAGGGAGGGGGGCGAGTTGTGTTCAGTGAGGGAGGGGGGCGAGTTGTGTTCAGTGAGGGAGGGGGGCGAGTTGTGTTCAGTGAGGGAGAGGGGCGAGTTGTGTTCAGTGAGGGAGGGGGGCGAGTTGTGTTCAGTGAGGGAGGGGGCGAGTTGTGTTCAGTGAGGGAGGGGGCGAGTTGTGTTCAGTGAGGGAGGGGGGCGAGTTGTGTTCAGTGAGGGAGGGGGGCGAGTTGTGTTCAGTGAGGGAGGGGGGCGAGTTGTGTTCAGTGAGGGAGGGGGGCGAGTTGTGTTCAGTGAGGGAGGGGGGCGAGTTGTGTTCAGTGAGGGAGGGGGGCGAGTTGTGTTCAGTGAGGGAGGGGGGCGAGTTGTGTTCAGTGAGGGAGAGGGGCGAGTTGTGTTCAGTGAGGGAGGGGGGCGAGTTGTGTTCAGTGAGGGAGGGGGCGAGTTGTGTTCAGTGAGGGAGGGGGGCGAGTTGTGTTCAGTGAGGGAGGGGGGCGAGTTGTGTTCAGTGAGGGAGGGGGGCGAGTTGTGTTCAGTGAGGGAGGGGGGCGAGTTGTGTTCAGTGAGGGAGGGGGGCGAGTTGTGTTCAGTGAGGGAGGGGGGCGAGTTGTGTTCAGTGAGGGAGGGGGGCGAGTTGTGTTCAGTGAGGGAGGGGGGCGAGTTGTGTTCAGTGAGGGAGAGGGGCGAGTTGTGTTCAGTGAGGGAGGGGGGCGAGTTGTGTTCAGTGAGGGAGGGGGCGAGTTGTGTTCAGTGAGGGAGGGGGCGAGTTGTGTTCAGTGAGGGAGGGGGGCGAGTTGTGTTCAGTGAGGGAGGGGGGCGAGTTGTGTTCAGTGAGGGAGGGGGGCGAGTTGTGTTCAGTGAGGGAGGGGGGCGAGTTGTGTTCAGTGAGGGAGGGGGCGAGTTGTGTTCAGTGAGGGAGGGGGGCGAGTTGTGTTCAGTGAGGGAGGGGGCGAGTTGTGTTCAGTGAGGGAGGGGGCGAGTTGTGTTCAGTGAGGGAGGGGGCGAGTTGTGTTCAGTGAGGGAGGGGGGCGAGTTGTGTTCAGTGAGGGAGGGGGGCGAGTTGTGTTCAGTGAGGGAGAGGGGCGAGTTGTGTTCAGTGAGGGAGGGGGGCGAGTTGTGTTCAGTGAGGGAGGGGGGCGAGTTGTGTTCAGTGAGGGAGGGGGGCGAGTTGTGTTCAGTGAGGGAGGGGGGCGAGTTGTGTTCAGTGAGGGAGGGGGGCGAGTTGTGTTCAGTGAGGGAGGGGGGCGAGTTGTGTTCAGTGAGGGAGGGGGCGAGTTGTGTTCAGTGAGGGAGGGGGGCGAGTTGTGTTCAGTGAGGGAGGGGGCGAGTTGTGTTCAGTGAGGGAGGGGGCGAGTTGTGTTCAGTGAGGGAGAGGGGCGAGTTGTGTTCAGTGAGGGAGGGGGGCGAGTTGTGTTCAGTGAGGGAGGGGGGCGAGTTGTGTTCAGTGAGGGAGGGGGCGAGTTGTGTTCAGTGAGGGAGGGGGGCGAGTTGTGTTCAGTGAGGGAGGGGGGCGAGTTGTGTTCAGTGAGGGAGAGGGGCGAGTTGTGTTCAGTGAGGGAGGGGGGCGAGTTGTGTTCAGTGAGGGAGGGGGGCGAGTTGTGTTCAGTGAGGGAGGGGGCGAGTTGTGTTCAGTGAGGGAGGGGGCGAGTTGTGTTCAGTGAGGGAGGGGGGCGAGTTGTGTTCAGTGAGGGAGGGGGCGAGTTGTGTTCAGTGAGGGAGAGGGGCGAGTTGTGTTCAGTGAGGGAGGGGGGCGAGTTGTGTTCAGTGAGGGAGGGGGGCGAGTTGTGTTCAGTGAGGGAGGGGGGCGAGTTGTGTTCAGTGAGGGAGGGGGGCGAGTTGTGTTCAGTGAGGGAGGGGGCGAGTTGTGTTCAGTGAGGGAGAGGGGCGGTGGCAGTGAGGAAGAGGGGGGCGAGTTGTGTTCAGTGAGGGAGGGGGCGAGTTGTGTTCAGTGAGGGAGGGGGCGAGTTGTGTTCAGTGAGGGAGGGGGGCGAGTTGTGTTCAGTGAGGGAGGGGGCGAGTTGTGTTCAGTGAGGGAGGGGGGCGAGTTGTGTTCAGTGAGGGAGGGGGCGAGTTGTGTTCAGTGAGGGAGAGGGGCGAGTTGTGTTCAGTGAGGGAGGGGGGCGAGTTGTGTTCAGTGAGGGAGGGGGCGAGTTGTGTTCAGTGAGGGAGGGGGGCGAGTTGTGTTCAGTGAGGGAGAGGGGCGAGTTGTGTTCAGTGAGGGAGGGGGCGAGTTGTGTTCAGTGAGGGAGGGGGGCGAGTTGTGTTCAGTGAGGGAGGGGGGCGAGTTGTGTTCAGTGAGGGAGGGGGGCGAGTTGTGTTCAGTGAGGGAGGGGGCGAGTTGTGTTCAGTGAGGGAGGGGGCGAGTTGTGTTCAGTGAGGGAGGGGGCGAGTTGTGTTCAGTGAGGGAGGGGGCGAGTTGTGTTCAGTGAGGGAGGGGGCGAGTTGTGTTCAGTGAGGGAGGGGGGCGAGTTGTGTTCAGTGAGGGAGGGGGCGAGTTGTGTTCAGTGAGGGAGGGGGCGAGTTGTGTTCAGTGAGGGAGAGGGGCGGGGCAGTGAGGGAGAGGTGCGGGGCAGGTGAGGGAGAGGGGCGGGGCAGGTGAGGGAGAGGGGCGGGGCAGTGAGGGAGAGGTGCGGGGCAGGTGAGGGAGAGGGGCGGGGCAGGTGAGGGAGAGGGGCGGGGCAGTGAGGGAGAGGGGCGGGGCAGTGAGGGAGAGGGGCGGGGCAGGTGAGGGAGAGGGGCGGGGCAGGTGAGGGAGAGGGGCGGGGCAGTGAGGGAGAGGTGCGGGGCAGGTGAGGGAGAGGGGCGGGGCAGGTGAGGGAGAGGGGCGGGGCAGTGAGGGAGAGGGGCGGGGCAGGTGAGGGAGAGGGGCGGGGCAGTGAGGGAGAGGGGCGGGGCAGGTGAGGGAGAGGGGCGGGGCAGTGAGGGAGAGGTGCGGGGCAGGTGAGGGAGAGGGGCGGGGCAGGTGAGGGAGAGGGGCGGGGCAGTGAGGGAGAGGGGCGGGGCAGGTGAACATGTGCAGAGACAAACTGGGAGAAGAGAAAGACGAACTGTCGGATCTAACTGGAACATAACATCTATATCGATATAAGCGATATTGTCTTATCTTATATCGCGTATGAAAATATATCGATATATTCTAAAATCTCGATATATCGCCCAGCCCTATCTGACGTGCTAGAAAACTCAATCCAGTCGCCGAGCGGTCTTAGCGACTGAGAGCCGAGTTAACGCCGAGTCGCTCCCGACAGGGAAAATCAGTTGCCGAGCCAAATCAGGGCAAAAATCGTGTAGTGTGAACCGGGTATTAGACATGCACTCAAACATCCAGGCAGACAGACAGACACCCTGCTATAATAACACTTCACTGGTCAGGGTTGTTGTGGGTCCGGCACCAACTGTAAACACTGGCCAGAATGAATACTCCCCAGACATGGTTCCAATAAAAGAACTTTTGGAATGTGGAAGGAATCCATCGGCCTAAATTCATTCATTTTCTTCTCATCATGTGACCAACACATAAAATCTAACGTTCTCAGTTCCAATTTGGGCAGCTCGGGTCCGAGAGGCCTTTATTACTCTCCGTGCGGGACTGAAATAGTTCCTCACTGGTAAACACGGGTTACTTGTGTATATTTATCTTTTCATGACTGTTATTAGCAGAGAAGAAATCACTGAGATCAGATACTTCACAGCTCCGCCACCCTACAAAAATAACCAGGCCTAATTTCAGCCCGGCCGAGCCCCGTTAGAGTGAATAAACCAGATCTGAGTACTAAAATAAGCTCTACATATTTTTAGGGGACACAAATACGCCTGTGTAGCAGCGGCGGCGCCACCGCATAACACAAAAATAATCAAACACCTCATTTGCTGTTTGTCCCCACAGCTACGCCTCAGCCCACCTAAAGCACCACGGATCTAGAACGTTTTCATTCATCAGTAGCCAGTTCGTGCCGTTTTTGCATTTTTCCTTCTGTAACCTGAACCGTTTGTGAAGATGAGGGCGCGACCGAGCACAAAGGAACCAAAAACGCTTTTTTTTAATCTGAATGGTGAGTGAGTGCAGGTGCTAGTGAGGGCTGCGGATCTTACTGGTGACTGAGGTGGCATTGTTGGGAGTATCTGCTCTCAGGTACTGCGTGGTCTGGGTGGAAGGCTGAGAGAGACCCTGTGAGCTTCCACTGTCGCTCTCACTGTAAAAAAAACACAGACGTCACATTAATAACACAGTTAAATAATGTTATTGTTTGTTTATTAGGATTTTAACTTCATGTTTTACACTTGGGTTACGTTCGTGACAGGAACGGTAGTTACTCACTACACAAGATTCATCAGGTCACAAGGTTATATCCAACACAGTCATGGACAATTTAGTGTCTCCAGTTCACCTGACTGCACGTCTTCGGACTGTGGGAGGAAACCGGAGCACCCGGAGGAAACCCACGCGGACATGGGGAGAACATGCAACCACCTGGGGATCGAATCCAGGACCTTCTTGCTGTGAGGCGACAGTGCTACCCACTTAGCCACTGTGCTGCGCATGATTGTTATTATTATCATTATTATTATTGTTAATATTATTATTTTTTACTAATATCTTCATTTTTGTTAATATTATTATCAATATTATTATTATTAATATTATTTTATTATAATTATTTTATTAATAATATTATTATCATTATTAATATTATTGTTATTATTATTATTGTTCATATCATTATTGTTAATATTATTGTTATTAATATTATTATTTTATTATAATTATTTTGTTAATATTATTATTATTATTACTAATATTCTTTTTGTAAATATTACTATTATCATTATTATTAGTAGTATTATTATTATCATTCTTATTATTAATATTATTTTTGTTAATATTATTATCATTATAATTATTAATATTATTATTATTAATATTATTATTTTTGTTAGTAATGTTATTATTATTATTACTATTATTATTATTATTATTATTATTATTATTACTATTATTATTATTATTATTTATATTATTGCCATTATTATTATTACTATTAATATTATTATTCATATTGTTATTATTATTACTAGTATTATTATTGTTATTATTATTATTATTACTATTATTATTAAAACTAGTACTATTACTGTTATTATTATTATTATTATTATTGCCATTATTGTTATTAATAATAATAACATTATTATTATTAATATTATTGCCATTATTATTATTATTATTATTATTACTAGTATTATTATTGTTATTATTAACATTATTATATATTATTATTATTATTAATATTATTGCCATTATTATTATTATTACTAGTACTATTATTGTTATTATTATTATATAATATTATTATTATTAATATTATTGCCATTATTATTATTATTACTAGTATTATTATTGTTATTATTAATATTATTATATATTATTATTATTATTATTATTATTGCCATTATTATTATTATTATTATAACTAGTATTATTATTGTTATTATTAATATTATTATATATTATTATTATTATTATTGCCATTATTATTATTATTATTATAAATAGTATTATTAATATTATTATATATTATTATTATTATTATTATTATTGCCATTATTATTATTATTATTATTACTAGTATTATTATTGTTATATTATTAATATTATTATATATTATTATTATTATTATTATTACTAGTATTATTATTGTTATTATTAATATTATATATTTTATTATTATTATTAAGAGGAATGTCTTCTGTCCACATCAGTAGGCAGTAATAGAGTTTATTATGAGGGGTGTAACATGATTTTGGAGAGATGGTTTATAATAATTAATCCTCCTCCTCCTAAACACAGTTTAATTTATTCCTTTAGCCAATGGAATCGCGTCACCGCTGAACAACAACATTCAGTGATGGACACGCCGTAACTCGGCCTCCTCACCTGTCGTCCACCTCCACCCTCTTCATGCTGTGTAGGTGCAGGACGGCGAGGACGATGGCCACCAGGAAGATGACGGCGCAGCACACTCCCACGCTGATGTAGAACACCCTGGTGGACGTGGTGGTGGCCGTCACGCTGTCCACTGCGGGCACAACACAAGGAAATGGAACACAGCCGGACCAACGCGGCGCTAATGTAATGAAACACAGCCGAGATTAGAGCGGGACTTACGGTCTGGTCGGGTTCTGTTGGGGGACGGGAGGATTTTGGGAGGATCTGGCTGCTCGATTCCTTAATGAGAGAGAAAACAAAAAGAGGCACAAGTTAGACCAAAAAGTAGAATGTATCTCTCTCTCTCTCTCACATTCTCTCTCATGTACACTCTCTCATTTCCGCTCTCTCATGTACACTCTCTTACACATTCTCTCATGTACACTCTCTCGTACAAACTTTATGTAAACTCTCTCATGCATGCTCTCTCTCGTACGCTCTCTCTCATACGCTCTCTCATATGTATGATCTTTATGTAAACTCTCATGTATGCTCTCTCTTATTTATACTCTCGTGCACTCTCATGTACACTCTCATATATGCTCTCTCATGTACGCTTTCTCTCTCATCTGTACGCTGTCTCATATGTACGATCTTTCTTATTTACACTCTCATGTACTCACTCATTTGTACGCTCTCTCTCATGTAAACTCTCATGTACGCTTTCTCTCATGTACACTCTCCTATACGCTTTCTCTCATGTACACTCATACATGCTCTCTCTCATACGCTCTCTCATATGTATGATCTTTTTATGTAAACTCATGTACACTCTCTCATTTCCGCTCTCTTACACATTCTCTCATGTACTCTCTCATTTCCGCTCTCTTACACATTCTCTCATACAAACTTTATGTAAACTCTCTCATGCATGCTCTCTCTTTCTCATGCATGCTCCCTCTCGTACGCTCTCTCATATGTCTGATCTTTTTATGTACTCATGTATGCGCTCTCTTATTTATACTCACTCGTGCACTCTCATGTACGCTCATACGGACGCTCTTCGTCATGTATACTCTCTCTCACATGTATGCACTCACATTACACAATCCCTCATGTACACTCTCATATATGCTCTCTCGTACGCTGTCTCATATGTACGATCTTTCTCATTTACACTCATGTACACACTCATTTGTACGCTCTCTCTCTCATATGCTTTTTCATATATGCTCTCTCGTGTACACTTTCTCTCTCATCTGTACGCTGTCTCATATGTACGATCTTTCTCATTTACACTCATGTACACACTCATTTGTACGCTCTCTCTCTCATGTAAACTCTCTCGTATGCTTTTTCATGTATGCTCTCTCGTGTACGCTTTCTCTCTCATCTGTACGCTGTCTCATATGTACGATCCTTCTCATTTACACTCATGTACACACTCATTTGTACGCTCTCTCTCTCATGTAAACTCTCTCGTATGCTTTTTCATGTATGCTCTCTCATATGATGTAATGTAGGCTTTTTTGTAAACTCTCATGTGCGCTTTCATATACACTCTCTCAGGCACACTCTCTCTCTCTCTCTCTCACACGTGTACGCGCTCCCTCACATACGCCCACTTTCTCATACACGCTCTCTCACATATTATACACTATTACTCATGTACACTCTCTTACATACGCGTTCACCCTTTTGTTTCTTGTTCTACCACAAGAGAGAGAGAGAGAGAGAGAGAGAGAGAGAGAGAGAGAGAGAGAGAGAGAGAGAGAAGATTCAGACCACATGAGGCTCATGTGCTTTAAATAATCCGAGCATGAATTTATTGGGCATTTCCTCCCACATGACTGAGAGACATAAAAGCTTCAATAACAAGGTTCAGGAACACACACACACACACACACACCATAATCACACACACACACACCATAATCACACACACACACACCATAATCACACACACACACACCATAATCACACACACCATAATCACACACACACACACACACACCATAATCACACACACCATAATCACACACACACACACCATAATCACACACACACACACCATAATCACACACACACACACCATAATCACACACACACACACCATAATCACACACACCATAATCACACACACACACACACACACCATAATCACACACACCATAATCACACACACACACACACACACACCATAATCACACACACCATAATCACACACACACCATAATCACACACACACCATAATCACACACACACACACACACCATAATCACACACACCATAATCACACACACACACACACACACACACACACCATAATCACACACACACACACACACCATAATCACTCACACACACACACACACACACACACACACCATAATCACACACACACACACCATAATCACTCACACACACACACACACACACAATAATCACACACACCATAATCACACACACACACACCATAATCACACACACCATAATCACACACACACACACACACCATAATCACACACACCATAATCACACACACACACACACCATAATCACACACACACACACCATAATCACACACACACACACCATAATCACTCACACACACACACACACACACCATAATCACACACACACACCATAATCACACACACACACACACACACACACCATAATCACTCACACACACACCATAATCACACACACACACACCATAATCACACACACCATAATCACACACACCATAATCACACACACCATAATCACACACACACACCATAATCACACACACACACACACCATAATCACTCACACACACACCATAATCACTCACACACACACACACACACACACACCATAATCACACACACACACACCATAATCACTCACACACACACACACACACACCATAATCACTCACACACACACCATAATCACACACACACACACACACCATAATCACACACACACACACACACACACACCATAATCACACACACACACACACCATGATCACACACACACACACCATAATCACTCACACACACACACCATAATCACACACACACACACCATAATCACTCACACACACACACCATAATCACTCACACACACACCATAATCACACACACACACACACACACACACACACACCATAATCACACACACACACCATAATCACACACACACACCATAATCACACACACACACCATGATCACACACACACACACACACACCATAATCACTCACATACACACACACACATCATAATCACACACACACACCATAATCACACACACACACACACACCATAATTACACACACACCATAATCACACACACACACCATAATCACACACACACACACACCATAATCACACACACACCATAATCACACACACACACACACCATAATCACACACACACACACACCATAATCACACACACACACACACACCATAATCACACACACACACACACACCATAATCACACACACCATAATCACACACACACACACCATAATCACACACACACACACCATAATCACACACACCATAATCACACACACACACACACACACACACACACACACACACACACCATAATCACACACACACACACCATAATCACTCACACACACACACCATAATCACTCACACACACACCATAATCACACACACACACACACACACACACACACACACACACACACACACACACACACACACTCGGTCGGATCTGTATGGGATCTTACGTTTGTAGCACATTTTCCTGCGTTTGAAGTTGAGCACTGTGAAGTTATGGGCGTGAATGGTCAGACTGAGCTGCACCGTCAGAACGGCCTCGGCGTCCACCTTCCCCGAGCAGAAGAGGTCCACCCTGAACACTGTACACAGGTACAACACACAGCACACAACGTTACAACAGCACAGAATACGGGTCTGTGTGAACACCCAGCGACCCCCGCCCTGCCTTCGGCGCTGAGGAGGCGCCGGACGCTCCCTCGTCATCCGGTCAGATCATCGCTCAGAATGAAGGCGCCTCGGTAGGAGCATTTTAAGGGAGCTAAGGGTTTAGACACGCCCTCTTCTCGGGAGTGTGGGATGACGTGAATGCGTCTGTGTAGAGAGAGAGAGAATAGGAATTGTGATGAAGGTGTTCGTTCCGGTGTGGCTCACCTGAGCGGGTGAGAGGAACCTCTCCCTGGGCTGAGATGTTACTCTGAGGCTGGTCCATAGCTGCAGGGTTCTCCACCAGGAAGCCCAACCGGTATTCCACCTGTACAGGAGCGCGGGAGAGGAGAAAAAAAGCAAATGTGAGCTTTTCTAACAGTGAAAATGGACCAAAAAAACAAAAAACAAAAAAAAAAAACAACATGAACAGTTATTTTCTGAGGTTGTACCTTATACTATTGTTTAAAGTGAAGTACATGGAAAACGACCATTTAAGGGAATAAATAATCATTAAAATTGGATCGGTCTGTACGTCTGTGTTCGAATGGGTAGCACGGCTCCGGCGGGAGCACCGTACCTCAAGTTAAAAATCCTGGGAGGTAACGGACCCACTGCAACACTGACCAGGGCAATGCGGTAATAACACATACAGACAAATATGTCCATATTGTGCAAGATCTCTCCAAGCTCGAATCTCAGCTCTGCTACCGGTCAGCTGGGCGCCCTTTAGCGGGCACAACTGGCCACTCGTCTGCTGGGTGGGAAAGGATGAGATTACAAAAAAGTGGGCGGGGTCTTCGACACTACGTAAGGAGAAGTGGAGGAACGTGGAGATCAGCACATGACCCTAACGTACGAGCGAATAAGAAGAAGTTTGAGGGAGGGCGTGTCGGGAGAATTTACCCTCCTCCGTGGAATAACACCATCGGGGTCTCCGGGAAAGGAAGAGGAACTGGGTACGACTAACCTGGAAGAAACAGAGAAAACGGTCCTGAACAGAGCGTACCTTGCTCTTGGAGTGCCAGGTGAAATGCAGGCTGTTGGTCTTGCTGGGCACCGGCAGGATGAAGTAGAGAGCGTAGTGATTGACCACGCCGTCCCTCACGTAGTACAGCTCGGCGTCCAGACCTGGAAAAGTACAGAGCAGCTCATCAGCATAACATTACAACCACCTCCTCCCTGTTTCTACACTCACTGTCCATGTTATCAGCTCCACTTACCATATAGAAGCACTTTGTAGTTCTACAATTACTGACTGTAGTCCATCTGTTTCTCTGCATGCTTTGTTACCCCCTTTCATGCTGTTCTTCAATGGTCAGGACCCCCACAGGACCACCACAGAGCAGCTATTATTTAGGTGGTGGATGATTCTCAGCACTGCAGTGACACTGACATGGTGCTGGTGTGTTAGTGTGTGCTGTGCTGGTATGAATGGATTTTTAAACACCTCACTGTCACTGCTGGACTGAGAATCGTCCACCAACCAAAAATATCCAGGGCAGCGTCCTGTGACCACCGATGAAGGTCTAGAAGATGACCGACTCAAACAGCAGCAATAGATGAGCGATCGTCTCTGACTTTACATCTACAAGGTGGACCGACTAGGTAGGAGTGTCTAATAGAGTGGACAGTGAGTGGACACGGTGTTTAAAACCTCCAGCAGCGCTGCTGTGTCTGATCCACTCATACCAGCACAACACACACTAACACACCACCACCATGTCAGTGTCACTGCAGTGCTGAGAATCATCCACCACCTAAATAATACCTGCTCTGTGGTGGTCCTGTGGGGGTCCTGACCATTGAAGAACAGCATGAAAGCAGGTTAAAAAGGTATGCAGAGAAACAGTCAGTAATTGTAGAACTACAAAGTGCTTTTATATGGTAAGTGGAGCTGATAACATGGACCGTGAGTGTAGAAACAGGGAGGTGGTTTTAATGTTATGGCTGATCGGTGTATACGGTCACGACTGTAAGACTCTTAAACAGTCAGAATCCACGCGCTCCCCCGGCTCTGAACGCAGCATTAGCTGGAGGATGTTTACGTTCCAGGTCCTCACCCCTCGCTATCACCTCTTCCGTTGGGCCGGCTGACGTTCCCTAATAGCCCGGCCTGAGGATGCCGTAATCCAAACAAGCTCTCGGGGGCGGCCACATTCCTCGTGCACCCGAAAAACACCCCCCACCCCTAGCACACCTGTGCTGTGGAACGGGCTCGGTTTGTCCCCGTCGGCAGGGAGAGCGCGGGCGCTGACGGATACGCGGCTGATGTGAAGCCGAACGAGGGATGAAATCTCAACCCGTGCCCCAGGGGTGTGTGTGTGTGTGGGTGTGTGTGTGTGTGTGTGTGTGTGTGTGTGTGTGTGTGTGAACTGATAGGCAGAGTGGAGCCTGACGCAGACGAAAAGTATGCCAACCCGGGTGCCGAGGGTCCGACGGTGGCGGCATGTCAGAGCTGGGATTCGAACTCTCAACCTTTCGATTGATAGCCCAAAGCTCCACCCACTAGGCCTCCACTGTTCCTAATATGTGGCATTCATATGGAGTTGCCCACGCCCTTTGGGACACCCTTTGTTTTTAGAAGGCTTTCCACAGGATCTGGAACGTGCATGTGGGAATTTGTGCTCATTGGGTTAAAGAGGAATTTATGAAATAAAGTCGGCTTTCCGATTCATCCCAATTCACAGTGTTTAAACACTCTTACTGAGCTCACCCTGGTGCAGAGGGGAACAGGGACTTCCCTAAACCGACTTGCTGAAATACAAACGATTCCCAACCCTAACAGGGAGTGGATGCCTGAGGGGTCAAGGGTGCTCGAACCCAGGGCTTTTACAGTGTCACAAACCAAAAGTATGAAAACTGAGAGTCCTGAGAGACGACAGGAGGCGAGAGAAGAATGAACTCACGGCTAATCAAAACAAATAAGCACTGCAGGATTCTCACAGATTTTTAGTAATTCATCAATAAATTATTTAAATATTTTATTTTACTTATTTATTAATAATAATACTTTTAATTTTAATCATATTAATTTAATAAATAAATAAATTATTATTAATAATTATTAACTACAATTATTTTAATAAAAATAATAATAATAAATAATTATTTATGAATAATAATTTCTCTTAGGATAAATAAGGTGTCTAATAATTACTCCATTATTCATAATTAATTATTTACAAATTTCATTTTAATAACTTATTATTATTAATAATAATAATTTATTACACATTTTTATTTAAAAATATAATTGTTATTAATTAATGAGCTAAAATTATTTTTATAGAAATAATACTGATGACAATAATAATAAATTATTATTTAAAATTAATAATTTCCCTTGAGATAATAAAGTATCTTTCTATCTATCTCTAATAATTACTTCATTATTCATAATTAATCAAAAGAGCAGAATAAACTCACGGCCAGGGTCGTAACGATGCACCACAAGACCACAAGTTAAAAATCGATTCACGTGTGTAACGATTCAGATCGGTTGACATGTATAATGAATCGATATTCACTTTAAACAGCAGAGGGCGCTGGCACTATTCACCTCGCCTGGTTGACGTCACTACAGGGTTGCCAGGTTCGAAATTTTCCAGTCAAATTTATTTATGTGAGGATACTTCGAATCAATGTGGGATTTGTTTCATTTTTGTTTGTTTTTGTTTTTTTTACACAAAAAGTGAAATGTGCAGCATCGTTTTGCATAGTTGGTACCTACCTCAGAAATAAAAGGACATTCATTATTTAAATAAATAAAAGATATTTAGTTTTTAAAAAGAGAAATAATAAAAGGAAACTTTGTCAAAATTTGTCTTCAATTCCATTTTGTTTTAAAAAATTGGGGGAAAAATCGTATTGTGAACCCAGTATCGTGAATCGAATCGCATCGTGGGTAGTGTGTATCGTTACATCCCTACTCATGGCTAATCAAATAAAATAAGAACATTGCAAGATTTTCATTCGTTCTTAATAAGTATTTTATTAATGAGTAATTAATAAATAAGTCATTATTTTAATATTTTCATTTTTCAATTATTAATAAATAATTCTTAATAATAAGGAAATTAATAAATTATTATTATTAAATAATTCAATAGAAATTGATTAATAATAAATAAAATAATAATTGATTATTATTTATTATTAATAATTCCCCTCTGGCTGAATAAAATATCTATTTATTTATAATAGTAATAATTACTTTACTATTCATAATTACTTAAATCAAATAAGAACACAACAAGATAAATATTAATAAATTAATTATTTCAATACTTCATCTTTTATTATTATTATTAATAAAAATAATAACAATTGAAGAAATTACTATCAATTATTAATAATAAATGATTGAATAAAAATTAATGAATTAATAATAATAATAACAGATTATTATTTATTATTAATAATTTCCCTTTGGCTGACTAAATTTTTATAAAGTTATTATTATTATTATTATTATTAATTATTAATTAATTAATTTATTTTATTATTTTAATAAATTACTTAATTATTATTATTATTATTATTATTATTATTATTGCTATTATTATTAACAGTTGATTCTTATTTATTAATAAATTTTCCCCAGGATAAAAAATTATCGATAATAATAATTTCATTGTTTATAATGAATTAAATGAATAATAACAGCTTGTTTTAACTCATAACTAAGAGTTTGGTGCCTGAGCACGATCCAGTGGAGGGCACTACCACCCTCTCCAGGCTCCAGTCTCGTCCCCTCCACCCGCTTTCACAAACGAGCAACAACGAGCCGCCTTCAAACGATCTGCGGTTAACCACACGATCTGGGGAAAAGCTCTCGCTGGCGAGTTTCCACCAGTTCTGACACCAGTCTGAACCGAGCGCTGGTGTAATGGGGGGGCGGGTATGTGTGTGTGTGTGTGTGGGGGGGGGGGGGGGGGGGGGGCATGTCGTTTTATGTGGCTTCAAAAGCTCTTTCATGACTGAAGAGCTTCTGCTGCGCTGAACAACACGAGACAGACTGAAGGGACCTGGAGTCTGGAGGAAGCGCTGTGGCTCTCGCTACAGAAGAGAAAACCCTCCGCCGGCGGATTTCTGCTCTCTCATCGTCTGATTGGTGGATCACCGGATTGTGGGTGGGGTTCAAAAATACCCTCAGACGGCTGGTACAGTGGCGGTAACTCTGTGCTAGTCTGGACGTCGCTGCTGAGATGTGCGGACGTTGTTAGCTGGTGACATTATGCCATGAAGTGATGGACTACAAAGGCCAAAAGTATTCGGACGCGCAACCGTGTGACCTGCGAAGTGAGTGTGCCTCGTGACTGTACTTGCACGCCTGGGCGCCGATTGATCAGTCGGTGTTCCGGTTCGTCCCAGAGCTGCTGTGTGGATCCGAGTCTTCAAACTGAGCTTTTCTTTAGGCCTTCCCTAAACTGTTCACACAAAGCATCTCTCCACATCCGGATCTGGAGGACCGGGCTAGGAACGCGACTCCCGCCCGGACCCGCCGCGAGTGAGCTTTAGATGTAATTAGCGTGGACCTGGGTGGGAGCGCTGCCGCTGGAGGATTCCCGGCTGCTAGCGCGGCGCTATCGGCGCAGATGGTCGGGAGGCTAATCAGCGTAATGCCAAACAGGTGTGCGCTAAAAGTAACCCGGCCGCCGCCGAGAGGAGGGCCAACCCGGGGCCCGAGCGCCACGGCCGACAGGAAAGCACTTACAGATGGGAGCACCAGTACTGACTGGTCTGACTGAGGAGGGGGGGCAGTAGTAGTGTCACTTTCTTTAGGGGTGGTTGGGGGAGGGGGGGGGGGGGGGGGCAGTCTGACCTCCAGTGCAGCGGGGCATCAGCAGCACTCACCACATTCACTTTCACTTCCTGCTATGTGCTGGACGACCAGACAAAGCCAAACAATACGAACCGTTTAGGGAAGGACCTTTCCCGTTCCAGCATGAGCACGCCCGTCAATCAGCGCCCAGCCGTACAAATGCAAACGCCCTCATCTTTTAACTGAACGCGCACAAATTCCCACACACAGACACACTAGAAACGTCTTGTGAGAAGCTTCTGAGAAAAATGCTTAAAGAACTTAAAGAACATTAAAAGAACTTTAAAAGGTTAAAAGAACATTAAAAGAACTTTAAAAACCCTTAAGAGAAGTCAAAGAACACTAAAAAGAACTAACAGAACATTAGAATAACTTAAGGAAAAAACCTAAAGAACCTTAAAAAAACTTTAAAAGGTTAAAAGAACATTAAAAGAACTTTAAAAACCCTTAAGAGAAGTCAAAGAACACTAAAAAGAACTAACAGAACATTAGAATAACTTAAGGAAAAAACCTAAAAAACATTAAAAGAACTTTAAAAGGTTAAAAGAACATTAAAAGAACTTAAAAACCCTTAAGAGAACTTAAAGAACATTAAAAGAACTACTAAAAACATTAAGAGAAGTTAAAGAACTTTAAAAGGTTAAAAGAACATTAAAAGAACTTTAAAAACCCTTAAGAGAAGTCAAAGAACACTAAAAAGAACTAACAGAACATTAGAATAACTTAAGGAAAAAACCTAAAAAACATTAAAAGAACTTTAAAAGGTTAAAAGAACATTAAAAGAACTTAAAAACCCTTAAGAGAACTTAAAGAACATTAAAAGAACTACTAAAAACATTAAGAGAAGTTAAAGAACTTTAAAAGGTTAAAAGAACATTAAAAGAACTTAAAAACCCTTAAGAGAACTTAAAGAACATTAAAAGAACTACTAAAAACATTAAGAGAAGTTAAAGAACTTTAAAAGGAGCCGCTCAGGTGGAACAGCAGTAAAAACACAAGCTGGAACCAGAGCGGGATCTCGAATACATCGTATTGAATCTCAGCTCTGCCTGCCGGCTGAGGATGAGCGGCCACATGAACAACACACACTAACACACCAGCACCATGTCAGTGTCACTGCAGTGCTGAGAATCATCCACCACCTAAATAATAGCTGCTCTGTGGTGGTCCTGTGGGGGTCCTGACCAGTGAAGAACAGGGTGAAAGGGGGGTAACAAAGCATGTAGAGAAACAGATGGACTACAGTCAGTGATAGAGCCGTGCTGCTTATAAATAAGACCGAGTTTGGGGGAGGAGGGAACCGGGAAGGGCGGGGGGGGGCCCCAAAAAAAACCCCAGTGAATAGCGCTGACAATCACTCGTCCGCTATTCACCGACTCTCTTTGTGAGCGCTCGCGGCTCGTCTTTCACCCCGGTCCACTTAAAAGCTTTCTGCTGCTCTCAGCCTCCGAGAGCCTGATCACGCCAGAGACGTCCGGCTACAGCTGCCGAGCACCGGCGCATCATTCCACAAGCTTCACCAGACGTTTGACGGCGGAACGATTCACTACACATCGGAATGTTCTGATGTCACCGGCCCCGAGTGCCAAATTCACTGAATGTTTCCTGATGAAATAAATAGAACTCGGAGGGGCGTCCGAATACTTTTGCCCGCGCGGCGTGTACAGTCTCGTCACGCCGTACGAATGTAATCAAACCCCGAGAGGAAAAAAAGCCTCTTCAAAGTAATGGATCGTGACACAAAGCAAAAGCTTTTAACCCCGTCTAGTAAAGCTCCAGATCACCCGAGGGCCCGGGACGCTTTACAACCAGGAGTGTGGGCATTCGCTCCACAGCAGGATTTACAACCACATCGAGAGCGCCGAATCAAAGCGAGACGCACAACAGAGTCGCAGAAACCATAACGGACTGGAACATTCAGACCTGTTACATCATACCGCGGTAAAACACACCAGCGCTCACATCTCAACCTCATGGATGATTGTACAGATTCTGTACTGCTGCAGTTACGCCCTCTGCTGGCCGATCGATGGTACTGCACAGAGACGGGGAATAACGCAGAGCAGTGCGTGACTCTCCATGCACGATACGGATCTCCGTATGGACCCGTCCGGTGCAGGTGAAAAGAAGCGGTCGGGACTGCACGACCCTCTTTGGACCGAGTAGACAGACAGATAAATAGAAAGACAGTCAGACAGACAGACAGACAGACAGACGGATTGATAGACCCAGACAGACAGACAGAAAGATAGAGATAAACAGACAGACAGATAGACAAACAGAGATAGACAGGCAGACAGATACAGTATTTAGCTAGACAGATAGATAAACAGACAGACAGATAAACAGACAAATAGGTAGTCAGACAGACAGATAGATGAAAAGAGACAGACAGACAAATAACAGACAGACAGAAGGAACACACAGATAGACAAATAGATAAACAGGCAGACAGACAAAGAATAGACAGATATACACATACATAAACAAACACACAGACAGAGACAGATAGGTAGACAGACAGATAAACAGACAGACAGATAGATAAATAGACAGACAGGTTGACAGAGATAAATAGACAGACAGAAAGAATAGACAGACAGACAAATAGATAGATATATAGGTAGACAGACAGATAAATAAACAGAGAGGCAGGTAGACAAACAGGAAGATGAAGACAGACAGACAGATAGATAGACAGACGGATAGGTAGACAGAAACATATAGATACAGACATATAGACAGACAGAGAGACAAGACAGACAGATAGATAGACAGACGGATGGGTAGACAGAAACATATAGATACAGACAGAGAGACAAGACAGACAGATAGATAGACAGACGGATAGGTAGACAGAAACATATACTGTAGATACAGACATATAGACAGACAGATAGACAGGCAAGCAGATGAACAAATAGAAAGACAGATAGTTAGACACAGACAGACAGAACTATAGATAGAGACAGACAGATAGACAGACAGAGAGACAGACAGATAGACAGACAGAGAGACAGACAGATCTCTATAAAGAAAACCAAACACAGAGCTCTACACATGATGAATCTATAAATGCAGCATAGAGGGAATCATGAAGAATAAATAAATAAATAATAATAAATACATTTCGGTGTTTGACCCCCTTCAGAGTTTCTACAATGAACCACATTAAAAAGCGCAGAACCTTCTGATCCTCTGGAAGAACTCCAGACTCCTGATCTCCACTCAGTTCTACACACCCTGAATCAACCCAGTTTCATTCTGATTCTGCTCACGTTCAGCGCCGCTCATTAATGAACATTAGTTTCCTCTACGCCGTCTGTCTGAGGGCCCGTCTGGCTGCCAGGGCACCGGGGCCGCCGCGTGTGCGGAAGGTCGAGTCGGTAATGAATCCGGCCTGGACCTCACAAGGACCCAAAGCTCGTTTATTAAGCACAACCACATGAGCCGATCCTGCGCCCACCGCCGCGTTTATGTTCAGAGGGACCCGGAGTCACGGCCGACGGTCCGAGCGGTTTAACCAGCAACAAAAACCACCAGGGTTCCCCACACCCCCATACCATGATACACCCTGGTACTGACACACCCCCATACCATGATACACCCTGGTACTGACACACCCCCATACCATGACACACCCTGGTACTGACACACCCCCATACCATGATACACCCTGGTACTGACACACCCCCATACCATGATACACCCTGGTACTGGGTCTTGAACTTGTTGCTGATAACAGTCTGGACGGTCCTTCTCGTCTTCTGGAATGCTGATTCATCTGACCACAATACACATTTCCACTGTGTGATGGTCCATCCTAGATGCCTCAGAGCCCAGAGAAATTAACATAAGGCTTCTTTTTTGCACAGTAAAGGTTTAAGTATGATTAGTGCAGTAACTCTGTAATGTAGAGCTGATAAAGGTTTGATAAACTAATCCCTCACCCCATGTGGTTCTATCAGCTAGTGTTGAGTGGAGGTTCTTGATGCGGCGCCGTCTGAGGGATGGAAGATCACGAGCGTTCAGATTAAGCTCGCACCCTCGACCTTTACACACTGAAATTCCTCCCGATTCCTTGAATGGTTTAATGATATTCTGCACTGTAGAGGGAGAACATGCAAATCCCTTCTAATCTCACACATTTGTGGACAAACTGGATCCTCTGATCATCTTCACTTTCCTTTCGGCCCGGCTAGATCATAAATCTCTGCACGAGTGTTAAGTAAACACAACCCTCACCGACTGCGTGTGGAAGGATCCCATTACAAAGCGGACACGCCCAGTACGCCCAGTACCAGCATACGCCAGCTATCGACGTGCCATCGGCTCACGTTCAGACACGCCGTGCCAAGCGAGGAACAGAATCGTCTCTCGGCACCTTTACCGTCAGCTGAGGGTTATAAATAATGACCAGACGTGGGGTGAAACCTGACCGCGAGCTTCCGAAACAGCGCTCCACCTGGGAATCGAACCCAGAACCTTCTCGCTGTGAGAAGACGGTGCTGCAAACAAAGCGAACAAACTGTGTTGACTGTGTGTGTGCAAGTGCGTGTATATACACCGATCAGCCATAACATTAAAACCACCTCCTTGTTTCTACACTCACTGTCCAGTTTATCAGCTCCACTTACCATATAGAAGCACTTTGTAGTTCTACAATTACTGACTGTAGTCCATCTGTTTCTCTACATGCTTTGTTAGCCCCCTTTCACCCTGTTCTTCAATGGTCAGGACCCCCACAGGACCACCACAGAGCAGGTATTATTTAGGTGCTGGATGATTCTCAGCACTGCACTGACACTGACATGGTGGTGGTGTGTTAGTGTGTGTCGTGCTGGTATGAATGGATCAGACACAGCAGCGCTGCTGGAGTTTTTAAACACCGTGTCCACTCACTGTCCACTCTATTAGACGCTCCTACCTAGTCGGTCCACCTTGTAGATGTAAAGTCAGAGACGATCGCTCATCTATTGCTGCTGTTTGAGTCGGTCATCTTCTAGACCTTCATCGGTGGTCACAGGACGCTGCCCACGGGGCGCTGTTGGCTGGATGTTTTTGGTTGGTGGACTATTCTCAGTCCAGCAGTGACAGTGAGGTGTTTAAAAATCCACTCATACCAGCACAACACACACTAACACACCAGCACCATGTCAGTGTCAGTGCAGTGCTGAGAATCATCCACCACCTAAATAATACCTGCTCTGTGGTGGTCCTGTGAGGGTCCTGACCATTGAAGATGCAGAGAAACAGATGGACTACAGTCAGTAATTGTAGAACTACAAAGTGCTTCTATATGGTAAGTGGAGCTGATAACATGGACAGTGAGTGTAGAAACCAGGAGGTGGTTTTAATGTTATGGCTGATCGGTGTATATACACACTCACATTCAACTACTGTGCTTGTATGACGCATCTTTGCACAATATTGCAATTTGCACAAGTTTTTGCATAAATCCACTGATGTTTTCAGTCTGTATGATTTTCTGTATATATATTTCTTGAGTCCCTCCGACACGAGAAACAAACGATCCTCTTGTACACGGTGGCGACGCTGCACACACAGAGACTATTTTTATTTAAAGCGAATCAGCCGGTTTCGCCAGAATCAGCTGCAATTGTGCATGAATCCGGCACGGAGCGAGCAGGAGCTGCGGCGCTGTCGTGCACTGGCGAGTGTTGGCGAGGTACAAACACGGTTCTGTGGGTAAATTACAGGGTTAGAGAAGCTGGCCGAGTTACAGCCGAGACCAGTAAACAACAAACACCGTGTTATTAACACGGTACAGAGAAACATTATAGTGAGTATGTGTGGAATAAGCGTCAGATCCAGGGTTACAGCTCCACATGTATCTGTGTTTATCTGGATTCTCCTCCCTGTTTCACTTTTAAACTTGTGTTACAGCTCCAGCTTCTGAGAAATGGTGAGAATCAGAATCAGCTTCTCCCAGAGTCTAAAACGCTTCTGGTTGAGAATAAAGCTTAACGTGGTTTAATGTAGTAAAAGAAGGAGACAGGAGCACTAAACTTCTCTTCATTATTACTGCTCATAAGTTCCTCCACTAATCACATTCCTCACTCGCTGTTTTACTACAATAAGTCACGCTAAGTTCTCATGTGAATGCGCCGGTGCTGAAGGGAATACGGTATTCCAACATCAAGCATCTCCAGCATTAAGAAGCATCAGGAAACAATAAAGAAGTAAAACTAAAGTGCAGCTTTTATTGTATTTTTATTGATGTGTAACTGTTAGTAATTGTATTTCAGTGTGTTTATATAATATTTGTGTTATTTTCAGTGTTTAAGTGTCAAAAACAACCTCATTATTTTACATGAGACTAAAATATCTGCAGCTCCACGGGACCATGGATGCATTAACAGGTTCTCCAAACGTCCTTATGGGGGAAAATACCTCAAACTTGAAACTCAACGTCTTTAAAACCCGACCCTACAATAATAATCCCAGTAAATGAAAATAAAAAATGATTTAAAAAAACATGTGTAGGGCACCCAGGTGCTACAGCACGACGCCCCCTTACCTACATTTTCTTTCGGCTTCTCCCGTATTTAGGGTCACCACAGTGGATCTGGTCCTCGTTCTAGACTCAGCACGGTTTTTATATCGGATGCCCTTCCTGACGCCACCCTGCTGTTTCTATCCGGGTTTAGGACCTGCACTTAGAGCGCACTGACACGTGCACCTACCCGTGACTAGGCTATTTTGACCCAAACCGCATCCCACTTCAGATATCTGCCAATCACGCCCATGCAGACGTCCAACCAGCCGACGGCACCGCCGAGATTCGAACCCTGGATGCCGGGATTCAGAAGTACTGGACACTTATTTTCCTTCACTATTATAATCGATCTCTATTATAATCTGGCCGCTCGGGTGGCACAGTGGACCGTTACGATAGCCGACCACCTCCGAGATCAGGGTTCGAATCTCCGCAGTGCTGTCGGCCGGTCGGGTGTCCACACAGACATGATTGGTTGCGACTAAGAGGATTTCACTAAATGTTTGGACTAAGATCGTTATGCACGTTTACACGCGTCATGTTAACTAATTACGGCGCCGTGAAAAAGTATTCACCCCCTCATCTATTTCTATTTCGTCTATTGCTGCTAGTTTGTCCCATTTAAATGTTTCACACCAGCCAGAAGATAAAGACACATGATTGCAGCTCCATGATCATTATTCTGGCTAAACCACCCATGTGAAAAAGTAATTGCACCCCCCCCCCCCCCCCCCAACCTAATAACTGTTTGTTCCACGACTGGCAGCAAATTGGATGCATTTTGCTCCACTTGTTTCTGCATAATAATAATAATAATAATAATAATAATAAGCAGCTTTATTTATATATCACTTAAATAGCACAGTGTTTACAAAATGACAACAATAAAATGTAAATAGAATAATAATTCAGCTACATTTGAAGGTTTAAGGTCTTCAACGTCAGGAATTTGACTCGACCGCTCCGAAACCTTCATTCTGGTTTTGGTGATGGACAAGACAGCCTAGCCACCGATCAGTGCCAAGTCTGGTGTGAGGACCAGATCCAGTGTGGTACACACGTACAGTGAATAAAATGTGGTTCGAGACACAGCCCTTCAGCTTGCTGGCTGAGGCGGCGTCGCTCAGCGTCTCGCAGGGTTACCGAACCGAAAATTTGCAGCGTTTAACAGGCGCTTTCGTCCGAGGCGATTTGAGCGATTGAGGGTTAAGGACCTCGCTCAAGGGCCGAACAGTGGCAACTTGGTGATGGTAAGGCTTGAACCAGCAACCTTAACCACTAAGCTACCACTGCCCCGGTTTGATCCCAGTTCAGCCTTGATGATGCCAGAAAAACATACAGGTCCATCATACACCCCCGTCTGCTTCAGTTTCTTTAGGGAAATGCTTTAGTTTCTGCACCATTCTGGCAGTAATAAATAAAACAGCTCTTGGAGCCACGACATTCTTCACGGTGAGAATTTGCCAGCAGTAGCCTTGAGGGAAGCGGTTTCAGAGGAAACACGGTCTTGCAACCAATGGAAACAAATGTCTTTAACATCCACCAGTTTTATCTCTGTGGAAATCCCATTTACCGCGTGTTTACTGCGCGTCACGCCGAGATGAGCCGGTTACGTCCAGGAGGACTCGCTGCACCGCAAATCAGACCCAAGTAAAAGACGACGTAAATACCGGCATCGGCTTTCGTCACCCGCGTGTTCGGAAGACGGATCGCTAAAACAGTCGTGGGGGGAGAGACGTTCTGCAGAGGTCCGGGATCGGGGGGGGGAAAAAAAGGAACTGGCACGAGATTAAGATCTGCGAAAGGAATTACAGAACTGCAAAGAGCGTAAAGGAAGAGCAGAGAGGAAACGACAGAGCGGCTGAGGAACGGAAAGACGACGCCGTCCTGGTTTGCTTAACGCTCACAATCGCTCATCTGCATTTACATTTTTGGCATTTAGCAGACGCCTTTATCCAAAGCGACTTACAGTACAGTTACAGTCTGAGCAATTGAGGGTTAAGGGCCTTGCTCAAGGGCCCAAGAGCAGCAACCTGGCAGTGGTGGGGTTGGAACCAGCGACCTTCTGGTTACTAGTCCGGTACCTTAACCGCTAGGCTATTGCTGCTGTTTGAGTCGGTCGTCTTCTAGACCTGTTGGCTGGATGTTTTTGGTTGGTGGACTATTCTCGGGTCCAGCAGCGCTGCTGTGTCTGATCCACTCATACCAGCACAACACACACTAACACACCAGCACCATGTCAGTGTCACTGCAGTGCTGAGAATAATCCACCACCTAAATAATACCTGCTCTGTGGGGGTCCTGACCATTGAAGAACAGCATGAAAGGAGGTAACAAAGCATGCAGAGAAACAGATGGACTACAGTCAGTAATTGTAGAACTACAAAGGGCTTCTATATGGTAAGTGGAGCTGATAAAATGGACAGTGAGGTGGTTTTAATGTTATGGCTGATCGGTGTATATCACCGTTGGGCCCCTGAGTAAGGCCCCTACTCTTAAGTTGCTTGCAATGTATTCCGTCACAACTGTGAGTGGCTTCAGTTAATCTCCCAAGAGTCTTAAACAGTCAACAGTCAAAGAGTGAAAACGTTAAACTACTAAACAATTAGCTTACTGTCTGGTTTACCATCCCAGCCTGGTCAGGGTCGCGGTGGGTCTGATTCATTGTTAAGAAGTTAGAAAACACCTCGGAAAGACGGCATACCTTTGAGAACATGCATGGGGAGGAGACACATACGAACACAAGGAGAACAGAACTCCACACAGTGGGAAACAATCCTGGGGAATCGAACCCAGGCCCATCTTGCAATGTGAATGTGAAACATCCAAAGTACCCACAATGCACTTCGACTGGGGCAGAACCTGGCAATCTGAGACACACTCCATGGATATAAGTATGTGAGCATCTCATTTCAAACCACAGGCATTAATGTACAGACTTTGTGAACAAGATTTTGGAGTGTCTGTGGGAACTTGTGCTCTTTTACTTTTACTTAAACGAGAACACCAAACTAGTCAAACCTCGTCTTTACAGACTTCTCTTTTGCCCAAACCGTTGGCACAAAGTAAAATTAAACAAACAACATGAAACTATTTTATATTGTTGATATCTGTTAGCGATAAATAAGGCTGGAACTCATGCACATGTGATGCTATGGTGATGGTATCACCTGAAACCTGGACCCTCATTAAAGCTTTGTTAGTTTTAAGTCAGGACAATAATTTTATTGCATTTCTTTCTAACAAGCTTTACTCAAGTATGCCGTAAAGCTTTCTGGTACCAACCACGGATTGGTCTGTAATTTATTATTACTCTACTTATGTCTTATTACTAAGATTTATTCATTTATTAGGATTTTAACGTCATGTTTTACACTCTTTGGTCACATTCATGACAGGAACGGTAGTTACTCATTACACGAGGTTTATAAAGTTTAATATTAAACACAGCCCTGGACAATTTTGTACTGTGGGAGCAGACACGGGGAGAACATGCAAACTTCACACAGAAAGGACCCGGACCGCCCCGCCTGGGGATCGAACCCAGGACCTTCTTGCTGTGAGGCGAGCCACCGTGCCGCCCCCTTATTACTAATAAACTAACATCAAATATTGCCACTGCATTCAAAATCATAAGGCTATAATTCCGTAAAAGTTTGGGGGTGACTGTTTACAATGAAAAACTCCTAATTAAAAATAAAAATAAAACAAGACTAACATAATAAGGATAAAATGATAACGTTAGGATAAAACGTGGCAGTTTACAATGCTTTCAGAATAAGAGTAAGAAAGATAAACTGCAGTTAAAAGGCGTAAAAGCCAACAAGAAATAAACGTCCTTCAATCAATCTCCTCGGCTGCTCCCGTTATTATCGATTTGGCACACCCTTCCTATTTATCCGGGCTCGGGACCGGCACTACAACGCACTGGTTTATGCATCCTAGCGGCCGGGTTCCTACAGGACAATTCAGTGTCTCCGATTAGCCTGGCTGCATGTTTTTGGACTGTGGGAGGAAACCGGAGCACCCGGAGGAAACCCACACAAATCCTACACAGAAAGGACCCGGACCACCGCACATGGAGATTTAACCCAGGACCTTCTTGCTGTGAGGCGACAGTGCTGCCCACTTAGCCAAGAAATAAACGTCCTTAGAGTTTTGTTTTATATTAGATTAGATTAGATTAGATTAAACTCTATTAGCATTACACATGTACAAGTACAAGGCAACGAAATGCAGTTTAGCATCTAACCAGAAGTGCAATAAGCAGAAAGTGCAGGATATACGGTATCTATGATATACATTATTTACAGTGGTATGAACAAGATCTATGAAGTTGAATATATGAACTCGGGGTCTGCTGCTGATGTGAATGCAAAACAAGCAAAGGACTCAATAATATATATTTATCATCCCTTAAACATGCATATAAATAAACTGCACATCTGAACACAGAATAAAAGCAGACAACAGGAAAGCGAATGTCAGACTGAGTGCAAGTTTTGCTGTTTACTCTATAATTAACACGTCTGTGTGACCCTGGGTGGAAGGGGGTGCATATTTGAACCAATTCTGTCTACAATGTAAACAGTCTGTCTATGGTAAGTCTTATCTATACAGACACACACTATTCATGCAAACTGCATTAAGTTTTTAATCAAATTCATGTGCCAGTGTTGTTTATCAGTGTTTAAATATATACAAAAAAAATACAAACAATAGTTAACTAATGCAACTTGGCTAAAAGTTGTGGCTAAATCTCATATACATACACACACCCTACTTAGGCGCACTACATTACCTGTATAATAATGAATTGAATAGCGCATCTAGTGCACTTCATGGAATGTAGGGAGTAATTTGGGATTGGATCTGTGAGCATGCGTAAAAACCAGCGTACTTTTAAATACATTTCAAGACCATTTATATTACAATAAAGACCTAAACTGAGCAAATGTAATTATAAATGAATGTTTTGATTTGTGTAAAGCTTATATATCAGTTAAACTGCTGACTACCAGCACCAAGCGCACTTAGAATAATCAAACAGGCATTATATACTCACCCAGAAGTTTTTTAACCTCATCCTCGCTCATATAAACGTTCACATTCGAGTTGTTGTTATTGTTGTTGTTGTTTAATCCGCCGGGTTTGTTGGCGAAACACAGAGCGGAATGAAGCAGCAGGAGTAGTCCGCATCCACCGAGTCTCCACAGCTGTGCAAGCCGCCGAGAGCAGCACCCCGTCCGGCCACCCCCGGATCCCCACACCGCTAACTCCCGCCCCACCATCGCACCCTCAACTCAGCCTCTTAATCACACAGACTTTCGCTTCGTAACCTCATCCAAAGCTCGAATGGTCTCCTAAAGGCAGCATAACTGTGGGAATCTGCAACAACGACGACGACGACGACGCAAACTTCTCGCGGTCTGGTCTCCGGCTCTCCCCGCGTCACCGACCGCGTTAGCACCAAGCTAACTTTATTCACTCGACCGCTGAACGGCTTCGTGACGACCCATAATCCGGTTTCGAGTCAGTTTCACTCCTCTAGATCGTTCCTGTTGATCTTCCACAAACTGTAATTCCAAAGTGAGACGGAAAAGAACGTAAAACAGCAGTTAAAAGTACAATCCAGCTCTTTCCTTTCATGGTCCGTCCGACACACACACAGCAGCAGCAGCAGCTCCCCCTCAACCACAATCTCAGTTTTCACTGGGGAGAGGGGGCGGGGCACGGGAGCGCGCGTGCATGGAAAAACGGCTGGAAACGGGAGCGCGCACTCTGTTCCTTTTAAAGAGCCGCAATTCACGCAACACTTAAATGAGGAAAATAAGATTTATTTCAAAAGTATACAAATTGACAACAAGTATATTTTAAGAACAATAGTTAAACAACAATTAGTTTTAAATAATTGCAAATGTCCAGGGCTGTTATAGCCTAGCTGACAGGGAACGCTCCCACAACTTTCACTGACGTTATGTAAAAGTTCTCACAATAACGTTAATAAAACGTTCTATAAACGTTACGTGACCTTGATAACTTTAATAGCTTTTAAAATATGCATCAAATTGCTCCAACATTGCTCCACATTTTATCCCACAAGCAATCAGACTCATCAACTCAGTACTGTAACAATTTCCTCAGGACATTTTTCTGCTGCCACACACTGAACTATACTGACTATGTTAGACTGTTTTTACCTGTTTATTCAAATATTGAAAAGTCTTTTTGTATTTTTGCACCTTATTTACTTTTTAGGCTCCATTGCCAATTTTACGCTGCTAATGTACAACATGCCACTACCTCATGAACCATTGTACCATCTATTCACCATCATGTACTAACACTTGTCTTTAGTCCTGTCTTCTAATTACTTGTTTAGATTAGGGATAATTAGGAATATCTTTTGTTGTTATTTATTATAGGATTTTTTGTATTTATTGTTGTACTTACACTGTTTTGTATTTACACTGTTTTGTATTTACACTGTTTTGTATTTACACTGTTTTGTATTTACACTGTTTTGTCTTGCACTTTTTGTACCGTGTTACACCGTGATCCTATGTACTTGTATGTAGCTGAAATGACAATAAAACCTCTCTGACTCTCTCTGACATTACATACTACACCTCTTATACTGACACTTTTACCCTTTATTACATAATAAAAAACAGATTTTTATTCATAACTTCAATAGCATTTAAAGTATTCAGCATATTAATAACTTCAATAGCTTTTAAAATATGCATCAAATTGCTCCAAAACAAGTTGTATTTTATCAAGTGTAACCCTTATTACATACTACAACTCTTAAACTGACACTTTTACCCTTTATTACATAATAAAAAACAGATTTTTATTCATAACTTCAATAGCATTTATAGTATTCAGCATATTAATAACTTCAATAGCTTTTAAAATATGCATCAAATTGCTCCAAAACAAGTTGTATTTTATCAAGTGTAACCCTTATTACATACTACAACTCTACCCTTTATTACATAATAAAAACAGATTTTTATTCATAACTACAGTAGCATTTAAAGTATTCAGCATATATTATTCAGCAACTCTTATACTGACACTTTTACCCGGTGGATTATTCTCAGTAAAAAAAAACATTTTTTTCACTAAATTAATCTTGTTTCCCCCCATAGCTTTTTGATGTGACATATATCCTACATTTGTCTGAACAGTTTATAATCCTAAACCAACGTGTATGCACAGAACAAAAATGCTTCACTTCACATGTAGGGTTGCAACTAACGATTATTTTCCTAATCAATCTGGTGATTATGTTTTTGATTAATTGATTAGTTGGATTATTTACAATACAAAAACAGAAACAATATTTACAAAAAACAATATTTAAATAAATATTAAAACATCCACAACACTAGTATGATTTCCCTTCTTAATTTTGCTTAATCAAGCTGGTTGTTTAATTATTTTATGGCATATTAAATACCGCCATGTACCTCATGAAATAATGCTATTTCATGATTTTCTTTTTCATGATTTCACAGACGCCTCTTACACATTGAATTAAATTAAAGACTGCAGCATAACTTTTACTAACCACTTTATTTCCCATGTTTTTGGAAGTGGAAGCAAACACCCAAAGTAAATCAAGCTATAATAATAATTAATGAATTAATAAATAAATAAATAAATAAATAAAATAAATACATAAAAGCATGCAACACTCAAACGTGTCACCACTCCATCACAGAGCACACACACTTACACTGTTCAAATGAGCCGTTTTCATTAGCTCCACTTGTTCTGACTGCATGTATTTGGACATGTTTTGACGAAACCGGAGCATCCGGAGGAAACCCACCTGGACACAGGGAGAACATGCAAACTCCACACAGAAAGGAATCGAACCCAGGTCCTTTCTGCTGTGATGAGACAGTGCTACCCACTACGCTATAGTGCCACCCTTACCTCAGGTTGTTTCCCTTCAATACCCACCACATGAATACTTTCCTTTTATACTTTTTTTTATTGTAGAATAATCATTTTGCTTAGTGTGCAGGTCATTTTAGAAGAGAAATGTACAGCTAAAAAGCTCATCTAAGCATTTCTGCAATCTAATTAAATCTGTACATGTATTATATGGAGTTAGAAAGTCTACATTCAAAATGGAGGACGAATATAAACAAACAGGCTGGATCAGTAGTTAAACCACCACGTTTAAGGAACATACATTAAAGATATCAGTTACAATAATGAGGATTGTTTACTAGTTTTGGGGAGGAAGGTTGTTTTTTAGGGATGTTTTTCATCTTAAATCTCATCATAAATATCTAGTATGAGAAATAAACTCCTAAATACTCAGTGAAAATAGACCCCCCATGTATAAGTGATGGAGTACATAAAGTGAGTTACTATGTGTAGAAATTCAATGTAAATTCATTTGTTTATTTTTACTGTTTTATTATGTTTACAGTCGCGGTTGCACTGTGCAGTTTAAAACATGTAAAACAGCGCCGCCTTGTGGTCAGATAAAGCCACAACATAAATAAACCGATGCTAATTCTACCAGGTTAGCTTTCAAAACCCTGAGCTCAAATCACCAATTCCACTTCATCTCAGGTCTTTTCACTCGTACACAAATTCCTCCACTCACTAGCCAATCCACCGTCTGCATGTTTTTGGTGGTTTGGTAAACACCGGAGTTTGGGGCGCCACTATTTACACCGATCAGCCATAACATTAAAACCACCTCCTTGTTTCTACACTCACTGTCCATGTTATCAGCTCCACTTACCATATAGAAGCACTTTGTAGTTCTACAATTACTGACTGTAGTCCATCTGTTTCTCTACATGCTTTGTTACCCCCTTTCATGCTGTTCTTCAATGGTCAGGACCCCCACAGAGCAGGTATTATTTAGGTGGTGGATTATTCTCAGCACTGCAGTGACACTGACATGGTGCTGGTGTGTTAGTGTGTGTTGTGCTGGTATGAGTGGATCAGACACAGCAGCACTGCTGCAGTTTTTAAATACAGTGTCCACTCACTGTCCACTGTATTAGACACTCCTACCTAGTCGGTCCACCTTGTAGATGTAAAGTCAGAGACGATCGCTCATCTATTGCTGCTGTGTGAGTCGGTTATCTTCTAGACCTTCATCAGTGGTCACAGGATGCTGCCCACGGGGCGCTGTTGGTGGACAATTCTCAGTCCAGCAGTGACAGTGAGGGGTTTAAAACTCCAGGAGCGCTGCTGTGTCTGATCCACTCATACCAGCACAACACACACTAACACACCACCACCATGTCAGTGTCGCTGCAGTGCTGAGAATAATCCACCACCTAAATAATACCTGCTCTGTGGGGGTCCTGTGCGGGTCCTGACCATTGAAGAACAGCATGAAAGGGGGTAACAAAGCATGCAGAGAAACAGATGGACTACAGTTAGTAATTGTAGAACTACAAAGTGCTTCTATATGGTAAGTGGAGCTGATAACATGGACAGTGAGTGTAGAAACAAGGAGGTAAAACAGATAATGAATGAATGAATGAGTTATTGAACTGAGAACAACTTCACACAAAGCAAACTTTCTTTTTAATCTCTTTATTATTAAAATATTCACCTACAAAATGCATCTATACACTATTTACAGGAGAGCTGGTGAAGATCTGAGACACTTCCAGTACTGGTCTGGGTTCTTCTCGACTGGGTGAGGAGGAAACTGAGCTGCTCCGGTTATTGAGGGGTCAGTTTTGAAAGGAATTTCCCTGAGGGACCACACGGCCGCAACGTAGCATCAGAATGACCGAACCCTAACGTCTGAGGTATGCTGTCTGATCCAGGAGAACCGACGGGGTGGACGGGACCTGGTGGGATACGAGCGATGTTCTGTACCGAGATGAGTCTGTGTTACGACTTCCTGAAATAAATACATAAATAATAATAATAATAATAAAACACATAAATTATCTGGATATTAAATTAAAGATATTAGCAGATTAATTGTTTAATAAAAAAATAAATAAAGGTAAATTCAGTTACCTTTACTGCTGCCTTTGAGTTCTGCGACCTGAAGAATTAAAAATATAATAATAAATAAGAAAGTGATGTAAATGAAAAATAAAAACACACCTTATGGACAAAAGTATTGGGACACCCCTTCTAATTACTGAATTAACATATTTCAGGTTTAATAAATTAGTGCAGTTGTAGCCTAGCAGTTAAGGTACTGAACTATTAATCAAAAGGTCGCTGGTTCAGGCCCCACCACTGCCAGTGTGTTACTGTTGGGCCCCTGAGCAAGGCTCTTAACCCTCAACTGTATACTGTCACGGTAATGTAAGTCACTTTGGATAAACGTGTCTCCTAAATGCTAAAAATGAAATGTAAATAAACGAATGATATAAATATGTAAAGTAAATTATATGCTTCCAAATTTGCAGAAACAGTTTAGGGAAGGACCTTTCCCAGCATAACTGTGGCCCTGTGCACAAAGCGAGCTCTATAAGGCTTTGGTATGAACCGGAACATCAACATCAGCGCCCAGCCATACAAATGCTGTCAGGTTTTGACTAAACAGGCACAAATTCCCTGGTTTATTATTATTATTATTATTACTATTATTATTGTTATTATTATTATTATTATTATTATTATTGTTATTATTACTATTATTATTATTATTAATATTACTGTTATTATTCATATCATTATTAATATTATTATTAATGTTATTATTATTATTTTTATTGTCATTATTATCACTATTATTATTATTAATATTATTATTTTTAAATTATTATTATTAATATTATTATCGTTATTATTTTATTTTTATTATTATTATTATTATTATTACTATTATCATTATTATTATTATTAATATAAATATAATTATTTATATTATTATTTTTATTAATAATATCATTATTATTATTATTATTATTATTGTTTATATTATTAATATTATTATTATTAAAATTAAAACCACTTGTTTATTTTTGTTTCTAGATGTGTATATGTTTATTTTGTAAATACATGTGTATATATGTCTGTGTGTACATACATGTACCGTGAAGGAGATGCTCAAAACATTTCGTTGTGCACTGTGCAATGACAATAAAGGCATTCTATTCTATTCTATTCTATTCTATTCTATTCTATTCTATTCTATTCTATTCTATTATTATTATTATTGTTTATATTATTAATATTAATATTATTATTATTATTATTAATATTATTATACTTACTAGAGTTTTTCCTTTGAAGCACAGGCTCACAGATCTCTCTAAAACAAAAGTCCTGCTGTACCTTATACGTTCGTTTGTATCTGTAAAACAAAATAAATCACATGTAAGGTCTCAAAAGAATTATAATAGTGCATTCTAGGGTGTCACATTGGGAAATGAGCAGGCCCCAGCCCCAGAGGAGGTGTGATGACCTTCGGATCGGTGGAGGAATAAATAAAAATAGTCTTGAGCTTCATTACTACAGAAGCTAGTGTGTTTCTTACAGATAATGACAGACTCCATCCTCCCACACGGGTACGCTCTTGGTTTCGGAGTACAGGCGGGTACACGGGTGTCGTATTCGCTGACAGTCTACAGCCAAACAGGTGAGCGTGTAAAAATAAAACAAAAACAGAGAATAAAATAAATACTAAAACACTTACTGTTGTTATTATTCACATTTTAAATTCAAATTGACCTTAAAAATGAGATAATCCAGATAATACAGAACACTATTGAGCTAATCTTACCACCCCAACCACTAATAAACAGCATTTTCCTCCTAATTTAGTCACATCCATCTCCCAGATTGTATTTCACCTCCACTCCTGACTGAGGAGGGTCGTGACTAACACACGCCCCCTCCGACACGTGTGCAGCACCGACCGCTTCTTTTCACCTGCACCAGGCGTTCAGGGGTTCATACGGATATCCGTATTGCGCACGGAGAGTAACGCACTGATCTCCATTATCTCTGTGCAGCACCATCGATCAGCCAGCAGAGGGAGTAACCGCAGCAGTTATGAGGAATCCCGACATGGTCATAGGAACATTTTAGAGCCCCTGTAGGAATTGTTTCCAAGCTTCATTTATTTCCAAAGCAGCAATGACGTGTTTCCTGATAAAGCCTTTAAAACTAACTAAACTTTTTATGTTTTCAGGTTATTCACTGTCACTGAGCGTGTTCTTTTTCTCCCGGCCAATCAACAGCGGATTCTTACAGAGAGTCGTACAGCGTATAGAGTGCCCAAACTTTTGTATAAACCTGCATTCTGGTACCAGGATTATTTTATGAGCATAAAAAACCCACAGAATTCAAATGTACAGTTAAGGTATATTTATTTTTAAACCATGTTGGGATTTATTTTCTTTTTATTCTTAAATTTTCTTTGCATAAATGTTGCATTGAAGCAATAACACGCTGAAGATTGTGTGCTGTGACTAAACACATTACTTTGGTGCAAATCTCAGCCATAAGGTGGCACTTTTGGCACAGTGTTTATGGTTTTTGTTGCTTTTTGGTAAGTTTTTGCCCCCACAGACCCGCTTTCACACCCCGTTCATGATTAGTCAGACAGAGAAACTCACACAGCTCGCACTGTCGTCCTTTAAAGCCGGCCGGACATTCACAGCTGTACGAGTCTCCACTCGGGACACACGTTCCTCCATTCTGACACGACTGAGTCCTGCAGTCACGCTGAGACTCTGACACACACACACACACACACACACACACACACACACACACACACACACTTTAGGACTATAGATTATATAACACACAATACACTATATTCTGTAAGCACACTGTAATACAAACTACACACTGTACCAACATATATAACACTTTACTATACATTATAACATACACAACTGCCTGTACTATACTGTACTATACACTCTATTATACATACATCATATACTGTACTATACATTATACTGTACTATTATACACGGTATACTGTATTATACACCCTAAATTCTATTATATACAATACACTGTTTTATTCACTGTACTTTACATTGTACTACAAGTTATACATCATGTTATACACACTGTACTGTATACTGTATTATATATCATATCATATACTGTACTATACACTCTGTCCTGTACTGTACTATACAATGAATACTGCACTATATATTGTATTATACATTATACACTGTACTATACACTATATACTATACACTATACTATACACTGTACTATACACTGTACTATACGCTATACACACTGTACTGTATACTGTATTATATATATCATATCATTTACTGTACAATACACTCTGTCCTGTACTGTACTATACAATAAATACTGCACTATATACTGTAACATACTTTACTATACACTGTATTATACATTTTTATATAGTACTATACACTATATTTTATACAATATACTATACTATACACTATATACTGTACTATACACACTGTCCTATAATGTACTATACTGTACAATGAATACTGCACTATATACTGTTCTATACACTATATAATTAAAACTGTACTATAATAACATTAAAGTTTATATAATTAATAAAAACATGCACCACTTTTCCTCCTGGTCGCTTCCTCCGGGATCTCCAGAGCCAGGCTGATCCTGTTGGTTGTTTCTTCTATTCTCTCTAATTTAACCGGAGCTTCAGGTTCTGTGTGAGGAATCAGAACAAACACGTTCGTTACTCTGAATTCTAGTGACATTCAGTAAAAATAAATAAATAATAAAATGATAATAAAATAGAGAAGAGAATCATCAATGAAACATGATAAAAAAGTAAAATAAAGCTAAACACGTGCTGAAGAACGTACAAGCTGATCAGAACTAACTTGTGCGGTGGCGAATGCTTTTACGGGCCGGGTTGGTGAATTTGGCCGTTATCCTCCCACGCCCGTCGATCAGCTCTGTGTATCTGTCAGAGATCAAAGAGAAAGAACAAAGCATTTAAACACGTTAAATAATAATAATAATAATTATAATAAATTAGACTCACAGTTCAGCGTTCCTCTGCTCGGTGGACTCTTACCTGGGCGGTTCCTCTGGGTGTTCCCGGTCTGTATCGCCGCCCGTGTGCTGTATTTTGGGGCGGGGCACGGTGACCCTGCTGGAGGTGTCCCGACCCTCCTGAGGTCTGTCGGGTTTCCCCCGTGGTTCCTCCAGGGGCGCTGCTCCAAATCAAACACACACACACAGTCACGTTTATTCATGTACTACGGGTTTGTGTTTATATGTTTGTGAATTAAACTGAGGAGGGTGAGGAGTCCTTGGAAATTTGGGAGGTGAACTCACAGCCTTATGATCATTACAACAGAACACTGAGTGCTAAGCTATTTACATTGTTTACATTTTCAGCATTCAGCGGGACAACCTGGCAGTTGTGAGGTTTGAACCACTGACCTTTTGATTACTAGTCCAGTGCCTTAACTGTACACTATATACATTGTATATACTATATACGCTACTGTACTATACAATATATACTATAGTATAGACTGTATTATACATCATATACATTGTATACTCTACTATACACTATATAATGTCCACACTGCACTATATACTGTACTATACATCATACACTGTACTTTACTAAAGACTGTACTATATATAATAAATACTGCATTATACACTATATCCTCTACAATATATACTATACACTGCACTATACTGTATACCATATTATACATCATACACTGTACTATACTAAAGACTGTACTATGTATAATAAATACACTATATCCTATACAATATATACTGTACTATACACTGCACTATATACCATATTATACGTACATCATATATTGTACTATACACTGTGCCATGCACTATAAAATTTATTTTACAATAAATATACTAAACATTTTATACTCCACTATACAATAACTACTGCATTATACATTATATCATATACAATATATACTATACACTGTACTATACTAAAGACCATACTATATATAATAAATACTGTATTATACACTATATTCTCTACAATATATACTGTACTATACACTGCAATATATACATTATTATACATCATACACTGTACTATACTAAACACTGTACTATATGTAATAAATATTGTATTATACACTATATCCTATACAATATATACTATACACTGCACTATATACTGTACTGAACATCATATACTGTACTATACTAAAGACTATATATAATAAATACTGTATTATACAGCGGTGCTTGAAAGTTTGTGAACCCTTTAGAATGTTCTATATTTCTGCATAAATATGACCTAAAATATCATCAGATTTTCACACGAGTCCTAAAAGTAGATAAAGAGAACCCAGTTAAACAAATGAGACAAAAATATTGTACTTGGTCATTTATTTATTGAGGAAAATGATCCAATATTACATATTTGTGAGTGGAAAAAGTATGTGAACCTCTAGGATTCGCAGTTAATTTGAAGGTGAAATTCGAGTCAGGTGTTTTCAATCAATGGGACGACAATCAGGTGTGAGTGGGCACCCGGTTTTATTTAAAGAACAGGGATCTATCAAAGTCTGCTCTTCACAACACATGTTTGTGGTAGTGTACCATGGCACGAACAAAGGAGATTTCTGAGGACCTCAGAAAAAGAGTTGTTGATGCTCATCAGGCTGGAAAAGGTTACAAAACCATCTCTAAAGAGTTTGGACTCCACCAATCCACAGTCAGACAGATTGTGTACAAATGGAGGAAATTCAAGACCATCGTTACCCTCCCCAGGAGTGGTCGACCAACGAAGATCACTCCAAGAGCAAGGCGTGTAATAGTCGGCGAGGTAACAAAGGACCCCAGGCTAACTACTAAGCAACCCAAGGCCTCTCTCACATTGGCTAATGTTAATGTTCATGAGTCCACCATCAGGAGAACACTGAACAACAATGGTGTGCATGGCAGGGTTGCAAGGAGAAAGCCACTGCTCTCCAAAAAGAACATTGCTGCTCATCTGCAGTTTGCTACAGATCATGTGGACAAGCCAGAAGGCTATTGGAAGAATGTTTTGTGGACGGATGAGACCAAAATAGAACTTTTTGGTTTGATGAAAAGCGTTATGTTTGGAGAAAGGAAAACACTGCATTCCAGCATAAGAACCTTATCCCATCTGTGAAACATGGTGGTGGTGGTATCATGGTTTGGGCCTGTTTTGCTGCATCTGGGCCAGGACGGCTTGCCATCATTGATGGAACAATGAATTCTGAATTATATCAGAGAATTCTTAAGGAAAATGTCAGGACATCTGTCCATGAACTGAATCTCAAGAGACGGTGGGTCATGCAGCAAGACAACGACCCTGAACACACAAGTCGTTCTACAAGAACGGTTAAAGAAGAATAAAGTTCATGTTTTGGAATGGCCAAGTCAAAGTCCTGACCTTAATCCAATCGAAATGTTGTGGAAGGACCTGAAGCGAGCAGTTAATGTGAGGAAACCCACCAACATCCCAGAGTTGAAGCTGTTCTGTACGGAGGAATGGGCTAAAATTCCTCCAAGCCGGTGTGCAGGACTGATCGACAGTTACCGGAAACATTTAGTTGCAGTTATTGCTGCAGGGGGGGTCACACCAGATACTGAAAGCAAAGGTTCACATACTTTTGCCACTCACAAATATGTAATATTGGATCATTTTCCTCAATAAATAAATGACCAAGTATAATATTTTTGTCTCATTTGTTTAACTGGGTTCTCTTTATCTACTTTTAGGACTCGTGTGAAAATCTGATGATATTTTAGGTCATATTTATGCAGAAATATAGAACATTCTAAAGGGTTCACAAACTTTCAAGCACCACTGTACGCTATATCATATACAATATATACTGTACTATACATTGCACTATATACCACATTATACATAAAACAGTATTCTAAACAATATATACATTAAACTTCACTATATACCATATTATACATCATAAACTATACTATGCAATGCATTATACTATACACTGTACTATATATATATGATGTATTGTACTATACACTGTACTAAACATTATATACTGTACAATAAATATAATACTATACACTATATAATAATAATGTTGTTTTTATCTATAATACCAGCCGCTCTTTTGAGAATCTGTGGGGATTTGTGCCCATTTAGTCAAAACATGACAGCGATTGTATTTGTATAGTGTGAGACCAGACTGACCTGTGGTGAAGGCCAGGTGCTGGGCGGCGCTGTGGATCTGCTCGGCGCCCGTGTTGTGCACGGCGGTCAGGGCGAGGCGATAGTGCTGCCCGGGGTTCAGGTCTCGTATGGTGTAGGTGCCCGTGGTGCCGTCGGGGAGGTAGCGACTCCGGGTGCTGAGGCCGCGCGTCACGTTCACCACGAAGCCGTCGGGGACGCTGCGAGGGTGTCGACCCCACGTCACCCGAGCCGAGGTGGAGCTCACGTGGGAGAGGGAGAGGTTCTGAGGGGGCAGCGGTCCTGGTACCAAAACAAACAGGGTTACGGTTCTACCGCGAAAAAGTAAGTGCACCCCTTTTGATGGTGATGGTGTTGCACTGAAAACCCTTTTCGACCAACGTGGAGCGGGTTCCGTCCTGTGCTTTCGGAACTCCCCGAGTTTGAATCTCATCTCTGCTATTGGTCAGATTGGCTTTATGCATTTTCTCCCAATTTATCATCTTCAGTTTGTCTTCCGCTGCTGGAGGACCCCTGATTTTTTGCAGTTGAGGTGGGTATATCACTGCTGACGCCTCCTTTGATCCGAATGCAGCTCTTAGCGGAACCCTTTTCCACCCATGCATGGAGCACAGGCGCCTCTATCCGCCAATCAGGGTCCTTACACAGCGTTTGAAGACCCCATCCACATATTCCGGTCATCCCTCCCTGCAGGCACTGCCAATTGTGCCCGCTAGATGGTGCTCAGCCGACAGACGGCAACACCGAGTTTCAAACTGAGGAGTTCAGAATCTCGGTGCCGGTGTGCCAGCGGAATATTCGGCTGCGCCACCTGGGCACCACTATCTTATTTGATGTGTCGTTGTGTGATGCTTGTGATCAGTGTAAAGTGATGCTGTAACACTGCAATTTCCCTTCAGGGATCAATAAAGTCCTCAATCAATCAATCAATCAATCAATTAATCTTCCTCCCAATTTACTCGCCTCCTCCGACATGTGGGAAACCTTAAGACACCTTTAAACAGAGACCTACTTGTCCAGAAGTGAAGGGGTCCGGCGGAGTGGCTGGTGGAGGGCAGATCTTCAGGACGTTCTCCACTCTGTGTGAGCACGTCTACAATGTACATCTTAGCCGGAAGGAGAGAGCTGTAACACACACACACACACACACACACACACACACACACAGTGTTTTTATACGTGTGAGAATTTGTGTGTGACTGATCAGTAAGTTAGCTGTGGGCTCATGGCTCACCTGAAGCTATAGTTCGTCACGCTCGCATTGAGGACTGAAGGGCGGGCGCCGCTCCCGTCCGACGGCACCAGCGACACCCTCACCAGGTCAACGGCGGCCTGCCAGCCGGTCTGTAACACCCAGCGTAGCCACACCTGAGAGGAGGAGACGTTCATCACCTGCAGATGCTCCACCTTCCGCGGCCCTGAGGCACAAACAGACCACGCTAATAAAGAAATGCACTGTTCTGTGCTGCAGTTACGCCCCCTGCTGGAGGTGGATGGTACTGCACAGAGACGGGGGATAATGGAGATCAGTGTGACTCTCCGTGTGTGGAGGTGTACAGCAGCAGAGGGAACCGGATATGACTCACGTGTGCGTACGAGGGCGAAGGCGGGCTGGCTGATGTCGTTGCTGTTGCCGTTGCGTCTGACCGAGTAGGTGGAGATGTTGTAGAGCTGACCCGGGCTCAGACCCTGCAGGACGAAGGTGGAGTGCTGCCTCTCCAGGAAATCCGTCTTGCGCGGGCTCCGCCCGATCGGGGCGTAGGTGACGGCGAAACCGCTGATCAGGTTCTGCGTGGCGTCGCTTTGATCCCAGCGGAGCTCCACCTCGCTCTCCTCCACCCTCAGCACATGCAGACCGGATGGAGGCAGGAGCCCTGGGGACACGCAGGAGATGAGACGAGTGTTCCACACCCCGGTATATATATACTGTATATATATATGCTCAAAAGTATTGGGACGCCCCTTTTTATTATTTAATTCATGTGTTTCAGCCTCAAGAGTTACTAACAGGTGTAATAAATTGATCATGTAAATAAATGAAATGATATGATTCTAACTTTTATATGCAGCAACAGTTTAGGGAAGGCCCTCCCCGTTCCAGCATGAGCGAGCTCTATAAAGCAGAGATGGGGACTCGACTCAGAGTCGCACGTAAGTCACACACACAGCGACTTCAGACTCGACTCAGACTCGTTTCAAATGACTCGGAGTCGACTCGTGACTCGCAAAAAATTACTCGTGGACAGCAAAAGTCAGCAACATTAGTTACGTGTGACAATTATATATATATATATATGATTCGACATCATTCTGATCGTGTCATTTTCTGCTCTATAATAATAATAATAATAATAATAATAATAATAATAATAATAATAATAATAATAATAATAATAATAATAACAACGCTCCGGTCGTTTTAACCCACAACACACACAATGTGTAAATGTTCCAGCAGCTTCCGGTGTAGTGATGAAGCGTCGCTCCCTACTCCCTACACAGTCTGAAGTTCACTTCATTTGAACATTCTCGTTACCTTTGGATCAGAATCTCACTTAAAATGGTGGAGTACCCTACGTAGTGCACTTCACAGGAACGACCGGGGTGAATGGAACGCTCCTACAGAATCGGCGCTGATGGTTGAAAGACGCTTTCTGAACCAATCAGAGCTTCTGATTGTAATTGTTAGTAAGAAATGCTGTTATCTGCATTTATTCGGTTTGCGTCACACAGATGACGTGGTAATGAAACGCTCGATCGGCTTTCTAACCACTTCCTGTTTTACTTCACGACCGGGAAAAGTTTGGAGGTTTTTAATTATAAGCACATTTACAAAATAACGGATTCTGTTCCTAATGAAACGCACGCTTATAAATGTAATAGCATCTGGAAGAACAGAAGCTAAGGTAAGCAGCGGATATGATTGTTTTTGCTGTGTTTGGGATTTTGGCCGCTGTGCCGTGATTTATCGAGCGCTTTTGTTCTGTAATGAAAACAAAACGTATCAGTTGAAGCTTTTAACTGGAACCTTCTTGTTACAGAAATTACATTCATTTACACAATGAGGAGGAAAGTAAAGACACGAAGTAAAACGGCTAAATACACTCGCTAATCTGTTGTTGTTTTTATCTGAACTTACAGATTATTTCTTTATTTCTACGTTACATTTATAATATATGTTTTGTGTAGATTATATTGACTCGGACTCGTATTTTGTGACTTGTGAATGTCTCTGCTATAAAGACGTGCAGAGCCCTGACCTCCTCACGCGACAGCTGTGGGATGAACCGGAACCCCTAATGATCGATCGGTGCCCGGCTGTCCAAATACAAACGCTAAACAGGCACAAATTCCCACACACAGGTACACTTTAAAGAGCGGCTGTCGTTAAATCAGGATAGGTCCTTCCCCAAACTGTTCCTGCAAAGTAATAAGCATAATTTCCTAATTACTAATTTATCACGCCTGTTAGCAACTGTCATGGCTGAAACACTCGTGGCTGAATTCAGAAATTAGAAGGGGCGTCACCCCTACAAAGACGCTTCATCCTGGTCAGGGTCACGGTGGGGTCAGTGCCACTCTTAAGCCTTTTAGATCAAATAATCGTTCAGGCTGTATGAAAAAGATAAACCAACAGCGCCCTCTGCTGGTGATGCATCCTCGGTTCCAATAAAAACTGGTGCATTTACACTTTCTGCACTAAAGCGATTTACAGAATACAGTACAAGCAATGAGAGTTAAGGGCCTTGCTCAAGGGCCCAACAGTGGTATGTTTGTTTGTTTATTAGTATTTTGTATCTCTGATTCACCTCACTTGCACGTCTTTGTACTGTAAGTGGAAACCGGAGCTCCCGGAGGAAACCCACGCAGACAGGAGGAGAACATGCAAACTCTACACAGAAAGGACCCGGAGCGCTCCACCTGGGGATCGAACCCGGGCCCCTCTTGCTGTGAGGCGACAGTGCTACCCACGTAGCCACCGTGCCGCCCCCAACAGTGGGGAGCGATAGGGTTTGAACCAGCAACCTTCTGCTTACGAGTCCAGTACTTTAACCACTAGGCTACAACTGATTCACCTCACTTGCACGTCTTTGTGCTGTGGGAGGAAACCGGAGCACCCGGAGGAAACCCACACAGACACGGGGAGAACATGCAAACTCTACACAGAAAGGACACGGAGAGCTCCACCTGGGGATCGAACCCACCGAGCCACCCCTGTAAAAATGATAAAGAAATCAATTCCTCTCACTAGCTTTGTTTATGTATGCCAGTGTACTACTGATTGTTAATATGGCAAGAATGGCAGTTGTAGCCTAGTGATTAAGGTACTGGACTAGTGACCAAAAGGTTGCTGGTTCAAGCCCCACCACTGCCAGGTTGCCACTGTTGGACCCTTGAGCGAGGCCCCTAACCCTCAATTACTCAAGTAATTACTATATACTGTCACTGTACTGCAAGTCGCTTTGGATAAAAGAAGGTCCTCACAGCAAGAAGGTCCTGGGTTCGATTCCCAGGTGGATTCAGTTCCCTTTCTGTGTGGGTCCCGTGTCTGTGTGGGTTTCCTCCAGGAGCTCCGGTTTCCTCCCACAGTACAAAGACGTGCAAGTGAGGTGAAATGGAGATACTAAAATTGTCTGTGACTGAATATAACCAACGTGTGTAATATATGATGTAAAAGTGCCGAACGGTTCCAGATTTTGGAACCAGTTCGGGCACCAGTTCCAGTGGAAAAGTGCTACCAGGGTACCTTTCTCACAGTCCCGGCCTGTGTGCCCCACCCTGCAGGTACAGGTGTAGTTTCCTCTCCTGTCACTGCGACACACACCTCGGTTCCCGCACGGCTGCAGTACACACGGGTTCTCCACTAGAGGGAGACAAAACACCGCTGTTACACTTCCAGCAACGATTCAGGAACACACAGTGTGGCCAAAAGTATGAGGACACCCGACCATTAACTTGGTTAACTTGTTAAATATACCGTTTAAAAAGCATGGACATAGTGTTGGTGTTACTAACAGTCTCAGCTCCTGTGGGAGTTTTTTTTTTTTTTTACAGTATTTTGAATTCTGTAGTAATTTGTGCCTCTTTTTTATTTACCAGATGCTTTTTTTCCAATGTGACTTACAATTATGACAATTATGAGGCTTAGGGGCCTTGCACAGGGGCCCAACAGTGGCAGCTTGGCTGTAGGGGGCTTGAACTGGCAACCTTTCGGTTACTAGTCCAGTACCTTAACGGCTGGTCTACCACTGCCCGTTGTTCAACCGATGTTGAACGAGAAGGCCTGACTCACGGTTGGCATTCCAGTTCATTCCAGGGGTTGTGGTCTGAGCTCTGTGCTGTTCCTCCACATCAGATGGATCAGGACAGGGCCTTCCCTAAATGTTTACCACAAAGTTGGCTGCACATTATATATCTTTATATATATATATATATGTGTGACTTTATTTGTTCTGCATCAGCTGTACTAAAATACACATATTTGCATTAGGTTTGTTCATTAGGAGGGGTGTCCACATACTTTTGGTCGTGTGCCTTACCACGCGGTACTTGAAAACGTTAAATGTTAAACATACGCGTTTGGCAGCGGTTGCCGGCGTAGCCGTCCTTACACACGCACACGAGGGTCCTCCTGTAGCCGCGACACACCCCTCCGTTCAGACACGGGTTCGACTCGCATCCGTCCTGCTCTACAGACAAAGACAGACTTCAGAACCACGCCTGTACATTGAGTGTTTCATCCTGGTCAGGGTCACGGTGGGTCCAGCGCCACTCTTAACCCTTTTTTCGACCAATGAGGAACACATCCGTGGGCGTGTCAGGTCGTAGAGGACCGAGAACGTCCTCTTATCACCAGTGGTTGATCTGTGCTGCTTTTAGGATCAAAACAAACATCTGTAACAGCAGCACAAATCCCCACAGGTACCCTACGCGCTCCACCAGCTTCTTACTACTGTTTACTTGCTCTGTGTGTTGTGTAGCGCCCCCTGCTGGTGACCCATCCTCAGTTCCAATAAAACTGGTGCAAATATGAACCTTGGGAGCTAGGACTGAAGGTAAACTGGACCCACTGCAACCCTGACCAGAACAAAGTGCATCTAAACAGTGCAAATAAAATGAAACGATGCTGACTATATGACCAAAAGTATCGGGACGCCCCTTCTAATGATCGAATTCATGTGTTTCGGCCACAACAATCACTAACAGGTGTAATTAATCAATAATATAGTAGATAAAGGGAATGAAGCAGCAGTTTAGGGAAGGCCCTTTCCAGCATGTTCCAGCAAAACTCCAGTGTCCTACAGAGAGCCCTGACCTCAGCCCCACTCAACAGCTCTGGGACGAACCGGAACAAATTCCCACAGATGTACTTCAAAGTCTAGATGAAAAGATCACACAGAGTTTTTGAAACGTGACATCCAACAAGCTCACGGTCGGGTGTCCGAATACTTTAGGCCATGTAGTGTGTGTGTGTATGTGTGTGACCCTTGGTACGAGGGATCAGTGGGTTCTAGTCACCTGTCTGGCAGCGCTGGCCGGTAAATCTGGGTTCACACTCGCACAGGAAGGAGGCCAGGCGGTCTCGACATGTTCCGCCGTTCATACAGGGCTGAGACGAGCACTCGTTTATTTCTGTAAACACACACACACGCACACACACACACACACACACACACACACACACACACACACACACACACACAGACTCATTAAAACACTCACACAGCTATAAGTGTTTGTTGGAATGAAATATCCAGGGGTCGAATCCCCAGAGGTGCTATCGTCCAGAGGTGCTATCGTCTACAACCAGACATGATTGCTGATGCCCCATGACAGATTGGCGTCCTGTCAGGGTGTGTTACTGCGGTGCACCCAGTGACTATGGGAAAATAAGGTTCAGATTCAAATCGAGGTCCCCACAACCTTGTTTTTTGCATCACCAACTACCTGCTGTGTCATATACACTTATCACACACACACACACACACACACACACACTTCCCCTCACGCTAACAATAAAACTGTACACGACAGATCGAATCTGCCGTTTGGTTGCTATGGCGCACCATCCATGCTCCCTCCTGGCATCACTTTGCCAACATGCCCACAGTTTATGACCCTTGGAGAGCCGGCAAACTGGCAACACATGTTGGTGAGGGTCGTGACGCACATGCAGTACTGACCGGTGCACCGG
>NC_085993.1:1255000-1275000 GCF_030014385.1 Trichomycterus rosablanca | reverse complement strand
TCGATCAGTCTCTGTCTTTCTATTTATATATCAGTCTATCTTTCTGTCTGTCTGTCCATTTTTATATCTGTCTGTCTGTCTGTCAATCTGTCTGTCTGTCTGTCAATCTATCTGTCTGTCTGTCTATCTATCTGTCTGTCTGTCTGTCTGTCTATCTAGCTATTTATCTGTCTGTCTATCTATCGATCAGTCTCTGTCTTTCTATTTATATATCAATCTATCTTTCTATATGTCTGTCTATTTTTATATCTGTCTGTCTTTCTGTCTGTCTGTCTGTCTGTCTGTCTGTCTGTCTGTCTGTCTGTCTGTCTGTCTACCATATTTCTAACTGAAGCGTCCGAGTGTTTTGGTGTGATCACGTACCAAACTGACAGTAGATCCCGGTGAATCCGGTGGGACACTCACAGGTTCCGTTCACATCCACACACACTCCTCCGTTCTGACACAGACACTCTTCTGCAGAGAGAAACCAAACACAGGGATTAATCCCACTCTGGGTCCTTCCCTAAACTACTGCTGCAAAGCTGGCGGTGTAGAATTTCCTTTATATGATGGATTTATTGCAGATGTGAGCAGCTGCCGTGGCTGTAACACGTGAATCCAGTATTAGACGCGGGTGTTTCACAGCGGTCCGAGCGTTTCCTGGTGCTGATGCATTACAGTATTGATATGGTATTATAACATCAGTCAGTGGTGGTGTAACCAGACAGGAAACACATGTGCTGGAATGATTCCTCCTCTGAGTGGAGTTTAATGTATTACTGTGTATTACTTTTCTCCTGGGTCGTTCTATCCCACATCTCCTCTCACACAGGTCATCGAGTTCTGGAGGCTGTTAGTCAGGATTCAGCGTCCACACAGACGGCACCACTGGATTCATTCTTCTCAACATGAACCGGATCAATGCGAGCGCCCGTAACGCTGCTGAACGGCTTCCTTCTGAAGTCCGGGGGGGCTCACGTAAAGGGGGGGGGGATTTTTGTTTTTGTTGCTAATAAAAAACACGCAATTTTTATTGGAACGTTTGGTCCCGCAGGTCATTAATAGGACGTTAATTCAGCTGAGCCCTCAGCTTTCATCTCACGGGGGCTCCTAGCTACTCCTCTTCTGAAGACCACCTTCCAAGTTCCTCCGGGCGGGAAGGTATCTGGAAATCTGGAAACCAACCAATGGTCATCAGATTGGGAGAGGTCAGTAAATATCCTAAAAGCAAAGCTCTTGCACAATCTCCTTCATATCACACCCAAGTGAAATCATAATGAAGACTAGAGTAAAGGTTGAGGAACCAGAGATATCATCGCAGAACAGCCAAAGAACTCAAGATGAGGTCAACACATGCTTTGTTAAAGCTTTATTGACCACACAAAATCATGAGAGGTCCAAAGGAACATGGGAATTCCAAGGCATCTCATCGTTCTCCAATGAAAAATGTCTACAGTACAGTCATCAAGAGGACCAACAGGAGTTCTGTCAATGTTCCTGAAGCAGAACTGGAAGAAAATGATCTAGGATTCAAGATTCAACCTTTGATATGTGGATGACACAATCATAGCAGGAAATCAGGTAGACCTGAAGGTTCTTATGAGGAACGTTGAAGAACAGAGTGAGAAGACGGCCTTCAGCTCATTAAGAAGAAGAAAAAAGGTAACAGCAACGTTACAGACCACTAACTTCACCACTGATGGAGATGATGTCCAAGGGGTGGAGGGTTTTTACTTCCTCGCATCAATTATTGACACCAAAGGATCCAAGGCATTTGGCAGAGCAAGAATGAACTAGAAGAGATATCCAGATCTTCAGAGGTAATGATCTGATTCTTTACGAGAACTGTGGTCTTCTCTGTGGTTCTTTAAGGATGAGAAGGCTGGACAGGAAGATCTTCAGTGCTGGCGAGGACTTTTGAGAAGACCTCAAAGAAGACAAACTAATGGATCATCATGCAGATATTTGGTCTTGGTCTTATGTTGGTCTCCACTGAAGGTCCTACACCTTTATAATGTCCTCAACAGCAAGGAATCTTTGAGGCGCCAGAGTAAAACATCCAAGCGCCAGGACTGTGAGACTGGATCTGCACAGGTTGGCACATCTTTGGCATTCCTCTCCAGCTTAATACCCAGGAAGTGAATTCCAAGCGTAGGTGCCATCTCGTTAAACGTCAGGCACCTTCCAGGTCTAGACACGAGCGCTTCCTCTTGTTGGTAAACTCGTAAAAGTGGCTATAAAGCGATTATGTTGGAACATCAAGTGCCTGTCGCTCCGAGGGACGCGTAGTAAACCGGGCGCGGCCGCGTCGGAACGGATAATTACGCTCATCCTGTACAGGCGCTTCAAATTCCTGTGGTGTAACAGCTTCTGCTGCACCGTCTGCTCCTCACAAGGGGAACCAGACGTACCAAGGGTGCAGGGTTGGACTGGTTGGGAGTCTCGGAGTTAGCCTAGATGTTGAGCGGCACTGATGTCCAAGGGTGCAGGTTCTCTCCAAAACAATACAAACACAAAAAGACTTTTGGTTCCTTTTGGTTTCCCAAATAACCCTTTTTATTGATGGTTCTTTAGAGAACCATTTTTGGTCGGTTCCACAAAGAAGGTGCAGCTATACTTTCTAAAATCAAACGTCAGCTAGCTACTGTGCTAGCAAACATGTCAATCGTTCCAGTTAGCATTAAAGCCAGGCTGCAAAACCAGTAAGGAAAGGTTTCTTCCACACATCCTTACTTCTTTGGAAGCTGGGGGCACTGGGGTCAGCCACTATATGGTGCCCCTGGAGCTGAGATATTAAGGGCCTTGCTGAAGGGCCCAACAGTGGCTGCATGGCGGAGCTGGTATAGTTCGATCTGACACGGCCGCGCCCAGTTTACTTACGCACGAACATAAATGCTGTTTAGCCGCTTTTATGAGTTTACCAACAAGAGAAAGGACTCCTGTCTAGACCTGGTAGAGTGGCTCAGCAGTTAAAGTACTGATCAGAGGGTTGCTGGTTTGAGTCCCAAGATGTCACTGTTGGACCCATGAGTAAGTCAACATCTTTCCTTGTATTGGGTCACAACCAGAAGTTATGTAGGCAGTTGTAGCTGAGCGGCTGAGGTACTGGACTAGCAATCAAAAGGTTGCTAATTCAAGCCCCACCGCTACCTGGTGGCCACTGTTGGGCCCTTGAGCAAAGTTCTTAACCTGAGAGAACAGAGGAGCTTCTTTGGTGACCAGCAGGAATTTCTGGTGCATTATGACTCCTTTATCCATTTTGCTGTGTTTTGCATTGTCAGGACAAAAAAACTGAGCCATGAAGTGGGACAGCCGTGGCCCAGCTGCCACTGTTTGGCCCTTGCACAAGGCCCCTAATATCTCGGCTCCGGGGGCGCCATACGATGCGTAGCCTTAAAGCTAACTAGAATGATTCAATGATTCAGTAGCTGACATTTGATTTCAGCAATTATGGCCACGCCTTCAAAATGGTTCTCTAAAGAACCGTCAATGAGAAACGTTATTTGGAAAACCAAATGTTTTCTTTGATCATTTTTAGGAAGGACCCGCTCAGGCGTCTCTGTCCGCTAATTCGGCGCACCAGGGTTGGAAAGGAAGCTTCACGCTTCCTATAACGACGCGGTTTAATAGAACCAAAAGCTGACGAGTACCAACACGCCCTCACTTCTGCTGCTTTCTCGGTATTTGGGAATCCTCTACGCTCGTACCTTCGCAGTCGTCTCCGTAGTAACCTGGTCTGCAGGTGCAGCTGAAGTTCCCGGAGTCGTCGAGCTTGCAGGTCTGTCGGCAGCTTCCTCCCTCACAAACATCTAAACCAGAGGAGAACGTCAGGACTTGGATGAGTGTTAAGAGCATCAAGGGTCTGATAACATGCTTTAACATGATTCCGATCTCAGCAGACAAAATCGGCAACTAGCCTGCTGGTTGGGAAAAGACGGGACTAAATAGTGGGCGGGGTCTTAGAGGCTTAGTTGGTATAGTTTTTGGTCTTGTCTTGGTCTCTGTTTATATGGATCCTGGTCTTGTCTTGGTGGCAGTGGGTATGGATCTCAGTCTTGTCCAGGTCTTAGTGGGTATGTCAGTTGGTATAGATCCTAGCCTAGTCTAGGTCTCAGTTGGTATGGCTCTTAGCTTTGTCCTGGTCTTAGTTGGTATAGTTCCTGGCCTTGTCCTGATCTCAGTTGGTATGGACCCTGACCTTGTTTAGGTCTCCGTTGGTGTGGATGTCAGTCTTGTCTTGGTCTTGGTTGGTATGGATCCTGGTTTTGTCTTAATCGCTTTGGATGTTGGTCTTGTCCATGTCTTGTTTGGTAAGGATCTCGGTCTTGTTTTGGTCTCAGTTGGTATAGTTCCTGGACCAGTCTAGGTCTCAGTTGGTATAAATCCTGGTCTTGTCTTGGTCTCTGTTTGTATGGCTCCTAGTCTTGCCCTGGTCTTAACTGGTTTGGATCTTGGTCCTGTCTTGGTCTCAGTTGATGTTGATCCTGATCTTGTCCAGGTCTTAGTTGGTATAGTTTTTGGTCTTGTCTTAGTCTTAGTTTATATGGATCCGTCTTGTCTTGGTGGCAGTTGGTATGGATCCTGGTTTTGTCCAGGTCTTCGTTGGTGTGGATGTCAGTCTTGTCTCAGTCTTGCCAGGTCTTAGTGGGTATGTCAGTTGGTGTAGATCCTAGCCTAGTCTAGGTCTTAGTTGGTATGGCTATTGGTCTTGTCTTGGTCTCAGTTTTCTAGGTCTCATTTGGTATGGCTCCTGGGCTTGCTGAGGTCTCAGTTGGTATGACTCTTAGTCTTGCCCTGGTCTCAACTGTTTGGATCTTGGTCCTGTCTTGGTCTCAGTTGAGGTGGATCCTTGTTGGTATGAATATTGGTCTTGTCCATGTCTTGTTTGTCGGTGGAGCGCACGCGTCGGAGGGAGGGTGTGTCAGGAGGATATACCCTCCTCGTACACCATCGGGGTCTCCAGCAGAGGAAGAGGAACTGGCTACAACTAAACTAAGAGAAAAAGGGAAAAATAAACTAGTAAATAAAGAAGTTAAGAGTTACCTGTGTGATTAGCAGTAGAGGAGTTGGTCACCATCACTAGCTCTGTTAGAAAGGAAGAAGAGGGTCGACGTTACCGTTCAGAAAGAGAACACAGGAAAAGTTTTGTTTGGCGAGTCGAGCAATAATCGATCCTGATAAACGGTCCAATTGTGGAAGGAAATAAAATCAGCGCCTGGTGTTCGGGGAGCAGGACCTGAGCAGGGTTCGAAAGCAGCTTCAGACAGGAAGCTTTAATTCAGCTCTGTTTCACAGATCGTTTAGCAAAGACGTTCTACAGAGATGTTCTACAGAGACGTTCTACAGAGACGTTCAGCAGAGATGTTCTACAGAGACGTTCAGCAGAGATGTTCTACAGAGACTTTCAGCATAGATGTTCTACAGATAAGTTTTACAGAGACGTTCTACAGAGAAGTTCTACAGAGACGTTCTACAGAGAAGTTCCACTGAGACGTTCAGCAGAGACGTTAAGCAGAGACGTTCCACAGAGACGTTCTACAGAGAAGTTTTACAGAGACGTTCTACAGAGACGTTCTAAAGAGAAGTTCTACAGAGAAGTTGTACAGAGATGTTCTACAGAGACGTTCAGCAGAGACGTTCTACAGAGACGTTCAGCAGAGAAGTTCTACAGAGAAGTTCTACAGAGAAGTTCTACAGAGAAGTTCTACAGAGACGTTCTACAGAGACGTTCAGCAGAGAAGTTCTACAGAGACGTTCTACAGAGACGTTCAGCAGAGAAGTTCTACAGAGACGTTCTACAGAGACGTTCAGCAGAGAAGTTCTACAGAGACGTTCAGCAGAGACGTTCTACAGAGACATTCAGCAGAGACATTCTACAGAGAAGTTCTACAGAGAAGTTCTACAAAGATCTGGGTCTGAACCACTGGAGTGAGTAAATCAAACATGGACAGCTGTCACCTGACAGCAAGAAGGTCCTGGGTTTAATTCCCTGGGTTTGGTCCGGGTCCTTTCTGTGTGGGTTTCCTCCAGGAGCTCCGGTTTCCTCCCTTAGTACACAAACATGCAGTCAGGTTAACTAGACTGAGATGGACTCATGACCTTGTCCGGGGTGTTTTTATTGCCTTTCGCCCAACGAGTTGTACCCACTGTGACCCTGACCGGGATAAAGCAGTGGCAAAACAGACAATGAATGAATGATTCATATTATAAGAATCATATCTTGTTTATCCTCCCATTAGGGGGCGCTACAGCGGGCTGTTCGTCTCCATCTCACCATGTCCTGAACATCCTCCTCAGCACCTTCTCCTGATAGAACTCTCACCCCTGTTCTGCACATGCTCAGACCATCTCAATCTCTCCTCCCAAACTTTGTCTACCTGCTCCGCCCCTCTACTAACCTCCTCCCTGATCCTGTCCATCCTCGTCACTCAGAAGCGCTCACCTGTCTCACAGTGGCTTCCAGTGAAGTTTGCGGTGCAGGTACAGGTGTAGTTATTGACCTGGTCCTCACAAACACCTCCATTCAGACACGGCGTCGACTCACACTCGTTAATCTCTGGACCCACAAACACAAAAACACACATTTTATTCATTAATCTCCTGAACATCTCCAGAACCTCTCCTATTGATTTAACATTGATGTATCAAAGATAGCAGAGGTGTACGGTCACACCAGGCAGGTGTCCGGCATTAAGACTAATCCAGTCTCATGTAGGATCAGGGATTATACGATTTTCAGCTCTAACAGGTTCCCTACCAGGATTCAGTTTAATCTCTGAAGGGTCCAGGTTGTTTAGCGAGGAGATCTTTGTCACGTGAAGGACAGGGTGTGATTAACGCTAAAAAACAGAGGTGCCTTTACATCTCCAACCAAGACCAAGACCCATACCAAACAAGACAGGGACAAAACCAAGATTAATTAAGACCAAGGCCAGACTAAGAGCCAATACAAACTGAGACCTTAACATGACCAGGATCCATAGCAAATGAGACCAAGACAAGACCAGGATCTATACTAAGCGAGACGTAGACAAGACTGAGATTAATACCAACTGAGACCAAAACAAGACCAAGATCTTTACCAAATGAGACTTAGAAAACTGAGACCAAAACCAAGAGCCATACCAACTGAGACCTAGACTAGGCTAGGATCTATACCAACTGACATACCCACTAAGACCTGGATAAGACCAGGATCCATACAAACTGAGATCTAGACAAGATCAAAAGCCTTATCAATTAAGACCAAGACTGACATCCCAACCAACTGAGTCCTCAGCAAGGTCAGGATCCATACCAACTGAAACCTACACAAGACTAAGAGCCATACCAAGTGAGAACAAGACCAGGGACTATACCAACCAAGACAACCAAAACAAGACCAGGATCCACACAAACTGAGATCTAGACAAGACCAAAAGCCATACCAACTGAGACCTAGACAAGACTGACATCCTTACCAGCTATGACCTCAACAAGGCCAGGAGCCATACCAACTAAGTCCTAGACAACTAAGACCAGGACAAGACTAAGAGCCCTACCAACTGAGACCTAGACTAGGCCAGAATCCACATTAACTTAGACCAAAACAAGACCAGGATCCACACAAACTGAGATCTAGACAAGACCAAAAGCTTTACCAACTGAAACCAAGACAAGACTGACATCCACACCAACAGAGACCTTAGCAAGGTCAGAATCCATACAAACTGAGACCAAGACAAGACCAGGAACTATACCAACTAAGACCTGGACAAGACTGAGATCAATACCAGCTAAGACCTGTACAAAACCAGGATATTCCGCTAGCACACCAGAACTGGGCTGAACCTCTCAGCTCTGCTACTGGTCGGTTGGGCGCCCCCTAGCAGGCACATCAGCCACCAGTCTACTGGGTGGGAAAAGACAGGACAAAAAGTGGACGGGGTCTCCAGCAGAGGAAGAGGAACTGGCTACGACTAAACTGAGAGAAAAGAAAGTAAATAGTAAAATGCCGCACCGCTCTCACCTGTCTCACACAGAGGACCTGTGTAACCCGGCTGGCACTCGCAGGTGTAGCTGCCTGAACCCTGGATGCATCTCGCACCATTCAGGCATGGATTCTCCTGGCACTCGTCAACGTCTGCAGGCAACACGTGTACGTCCACACACACACACACACACACACACACACACACACACACAGGATATTTACTCAGCTGATAAATATATCCGCCCCACCGTTCCCCTCAGTCTGGAGGTCTGAGCTCCTGAGCTCCTGGCTGTGAAACCTATTAAAGGTCTGAAACATCTCAGCAGGCCCGATTGTGGGAACGGGAGGCAGCGGCCCGCCGAGCGCCAGGAGAGTCTGCAGGGGTTCGCTTATGTGCCACACTGATGCCACCTGAATGTTTCTGCATCATTTTGGACTGGTTTGTGTCACCCTGATGCCATCTGAATGTTTGTGCCACACTGATGCTACCTAAATGTTTCTGTATTATTTCGGTCTGGTTTGTGCCACACCAATGCCATCTGAATGTTTGTGCCACACTGATACCATCTGAATGTTTCTGCATCATTCTGGTCTGGTTTGTGCCACACCGATGCCATCTGAATGTTTCTGCATCATTCTGGTCTGATTTGTGCCACACCGATGCCATCTGAATGTTTCTGCATCATTCTGGTCTGGTTTGTGCCACACCGATGCCATCTGAATGTTTCTGCATCATTCTGGTCTGGTTTGTGCCACACCGATGCCATCTGAATGCCTCAAAAATGGGTTAGAATGTGGAGAGGTCACCAAAGTGCAAATGGGAAATCCCAGATACATCAAAGCACATTGGGATTAGAACACAACCCCTTGGCATGTTCAGGGATTTGTATGGCGGTCTTACCCGTCTCACAGCGAGCTCCGCTGAATCCCGCCGGGCACCGGCAAGCGAACGCGTTGACCCGGTCTGTACACGTGCCTCCGTTCTGACAGGGCGACGAGGAACACTCGTCAACATCTACAGGAACACACAGAACGTGACACGTGACCCCCGTGGTAGTGATTTTAGGGCACTGGAGGGTGGCATCACCATCTTCTTACCTATCTGGCACCTGTGGCCGGTGAAGCCCGCCAAGCACGAGCAGGTGAACGAGGGGTTTCCGGTCATGCAGTCATCGATGCAGTGGCCTCGGTTCAGACACGGTCTCAGATGTGGGCACACCGCCGCTAAGAACAAAGAAAAAAGACTTTTAGTCGGTGACTCAAGTGGTTCTATAGCCATCATCTATCCATCCATCCATCCATCCATCCATCCATCCATCCATCCATCCATCATCTATCCATCCATCCATCATCTATCCATCCATCCATCCATCACCTGAGCCAACACTTATACACTTGATAGGATTTGTTGTCAGTAACCAGGAGGAGCGTCCACATACTCACCCGAGTCGTTGCAGCTGCCCACTTGCACCTGGGCGTCGTCGATACGAAATACCCAGCGGCCGGGAAATCCCACGTTCGTGGTGGCCTCCACCTTTACCACGTCATCGGTCCGAGAACCGGGTATGTTGAAATAGCGCTTCCCGTCACCGGCGTTAAAACCTGCCTAGGAAGAGAGCGTAGAGGTGGGACAGTTCTCTCAGAGAGCCGAGAGTACACGAGTGAGTCCTAACTCATCCATCCATCCATCATCCATCATCCATCCATCATCCATCCATCCATCCATCCATCCATCTCTATATCATCCACCAATCCATCCATCCATCTATCCATCCATCCATCTGTCCATCCATCATCCATCTCCACATCTATATCCATCCGTCCATCCATCTGTCCGTCCATCCATCAATCCATCCATCTCTATATCTATTTCCATCATCCATCCATCCATTTATCCATCCGTCCATCCACCTTTCCATCCTTACAACCATCTCTAGATCTATATCCATCATCCATCCATCCATCCATCATCTATTCATCCATCCATCATCCATCCATCCATCCATCTCTATATCTATATCTATATCCATTCGTCCATCCATCCATCCATCCATCCATTCATCTATATCCACATCTATATCCATCCATTCATCTCTATATCTAGATCCATCATCCATCCATCCATCCATCCATCCATCCATACATCTCTATATCTAGATCCATCATCCATCCATCCATCCATCCATCTCTATATCTAGATCCATCATCCATCCATCCATCCATCCATCCATCCATCCATCCATCTCTATATCTAGATCCATCATCCATCCATCCATCCATCCATCCATCTCTATATCCCTGGTCCTTACTCAGAATTTCTTAAGGAATTTGCTGATTTTCTTTCTAAATTAGTTTTATCAACTAAAAAAGCTTTAATTGTTGGTGACTTTAATATTCATTATGAGGATAAGTGTAATCCACTCAAAATTGCGTTTGATTCTATTTTAGAATCTCTAGGCTTTACCCAAAATGTAACAGGACCCACTCACCGCTGTAAACATACCTTAGATTTAATACTTACTTATATAAGTATAAACATAGACAACCTGGAAATTGTACCACAGAATGACTTAATTTCTGATCACTCCCTACTAATCTATGAAGTGTCCCTGTCCAATAATATACAGCAACCACATCGTTTTAAATATAAGCGCACTATTACATCTGCAACTGCAGCAGCGTTCATAAACTGCCTACCAGAATTACCAAATATACCAGCATCAGAACCTAAAGAACTAGATCAGGCAACTCAACACCTAGAGACCGTACTGCGCACAACCTTAGATAACGTAGCCCCACTCAAAACTAAACTGATTAGGGAGAAAAAACTTGCTCCTTGGTACAATGACCACACATGCGCACTTAAACAAGCAGCACGGAAATTAGAACGCAAGTGGCGTCACACTACACTGGAGGTGTATAAGATTGCTTGGAAAGATGCTCTAACTGAGTATAAACATGCACTTATAAAAGCTAAATCTTTATATTATTCGTCCCTAATAGAGAAAAATAAAAACAATCCTAGATTCCTTTTCGAGACAGTGTCCAAATTAACTAAAAACATCAATGAAACTGAATCTAATATACCGCCCGACTGTACCAGTGATGATTTTTTACAATTCTTTAATGACAAGATAGAAAAAATACGACTTCAGAGTCAGAGTGTGTCACCTGCCAATGTTAAGTATGGACTCCGAGCAGCATTGGTGAGAACAGTGATGATAACAGTAACGAGTTAATCCAACTAAATTCCTTTAATCCAATCTCCCAAAATGAACTAACTGTGTTGATTAAATCATCGAAGTCATCATCGTGTATACTCGATCCTGTTCCAACTCGTTTACTTAAAGATTTACTCCCAGCTATTGTAGAGCCCCTGCTTACATTAATCAATGCATCCCTTAGCCTTGGGTATGTACCTAAACTGTTTAAAAGTGCCGTTATTAAACCCCTGATTAAAAAACCTAATCTTGATCCACATGTACTAGCTAATTATAGGCCAATTTCAAACCTTCCTTTTGTCTCTAAAATATTAGAAAAAGTAGTTTCCAAACAGTTATGCTCTTATTTGAATGAAAATTGTATTCATGAAAAATTTCAATCGGGATTTAGACCCAATCATAGTACAGAAACCGCATTAATTAGAGTAGTTAACGAGTTGTTAATGTCTTCTGATAATGGATGTGTCTCTTTTCTTGTTCTATTAGATCTTAGTGCAGCGTTTGATACGGTCGATCAGAACATTTTACTGGAGAGGCTAGAAAATACAATAGGTGTTAAAGGACTCGCACTCTCTTGGTTTCAATCATATCTGACTGACCGCTCGCAATTTGTTTATGTAAATAATAAATGCTCGGAAACTACAAAAGTAAAGTGTGGTGTTCCACAGGGGTCGGTACTGGGACCGCTATTATTTACACTCTATATGCTTCCACTAGGTGAAATTATTCATAAACATGGCATAACATTTCACTGCTTTGCAGATGACACACAGCTGTATATATCAGCCAAACCAAATGATACTGACACAATCAGTAAGATAGAAGATTAAAGTGTAAACGACATAAAAAACTGGATGTCGTGTAATTTTCTTTTACTTCATTCAGATAAAACTGAGGTTTTACTTGTTGGCTCTAAAGCTGCAAGAGACAAGTTGTCTAACCTGGTGCTAAACTTAAACACGTTCTCTGTTACTCCCAGCCCAGATGTAAAAAACTTGGGTGTCACAATAGATTCAGATCTCTCCTTTGATACACACGTTAATAATATTACTAGAGTTGCTTTCTATCATTTGCGTAACATTTCTAAAATAAGAAATATACTATCTGTTAATGATGCTGAAAAACTGATCCATGCATTTATAACTTCTCCTTTAGATTATTGTAATGCTCTTCTAACTGGATGCTCTGGTAGATCAATACACAAACTCCAGTTAGTTCAAAATGCAGCAGCTCGAGTGCTAACTAGAACTAAAAAATTTGATCATATTACTCCTGTTCTATCATCTCTACACTGGCTGCCAGTTAAATTCCGCATTGATTACAAAATACTTTTACTAACCTATAAAGCGCTACATGGTCTGGCTCCACAGTATCTGAGTGAACTTATTAATCACTACAGCCCAGCGCGTCCACTTCGTTCACAAGATGCAGGGTTACTTATAGTTCCTAAAATTAAAAAGATCACGGCTGGTGGAAGAGCATTTTCTTACAAAGCTCCACAACTCTGGAATAATCTTCCTGCCTCTGTTCGGGATTCGGACACGTCTCAATGTTTAAGTCTAGACTGAAAACATATTTATTTTCTCAGGCTTTAGATTAGTATAGACAAAGGCGCAGAGCTTGGGGGTTCTTGGTCATAGAAACTTGTGGTGATCAGGGATGTTGGGTTGCTGTCGTTCTGCCTCTCTTGTCCGATCACTCAGGTTTGATGACGGTGGGGAGGTGGGCGCTGATGTCCTGTGAAAGCCTTCATGACCTTGTTACCTGCTCGCTCTCCCTTTTAGTTATGCTGTAATATTTAGGGCTGCCGGAGTCTAAAGCTCTCTGTAAAACTGTAAAACTTACTCAACTAGCATTGTACATTATTAACTACATTCTTTGTTGTTTTACTCCAAAGGCGTTCTGATGGAAACCTGTTCACCCGCCGAGGTTAAGGATTAAAGTCGAGACTGCCGTGACAACGACGCTGCTCCTGCCGGATGTGACGGTTCTGGAGTAATTGCACCAAGAATGACAAGAACTCACTACAGACTTTATTGAAGACTAGTGCGAATAACAACTCTATTATTATTTATTTATTTATTTATTTATCTATTTATTACCAGTTATAACTTTTAGATCATTTAATTCTGTGTTTGTATGCTTTGTGTAAATCGTGTATTTATTTAAAGTATCCTCCAGACCACCCAAGAAGGATGGGCCCTGCTGAGTCTGGTTCCTCTCAAGGTTTCTTCCTGTAATTTTCAGGGAGTTTTTCCTTGCCACAGTCGCCCGCGGCTTGCTCAACAGGGGTTTTTGTATCTGTTGGTCCTGGATTTTGTAAAGTTGCTTTGAGACAATGTCTATTGTAAAAAGCGCTATATAAATAAAGTTGACTTGACTTGACTTGACTATTCATATCCATCCATCTGTCTGTTCGTCCATTGGTTCATCCATCCATTCATCAATCCAGATAGACATCCAGATAAACATCCAGATAGACATCCATCTCTATATCTATATCCATCCATCCATCCATCTATCCATCCATCCATCCATCTCTCGATCTATATCTATACATCCATTTCTAGATCTATATCCATCCATCCATCCATCTCTAGATCTATATCTATACATCCATCTCTAGATCTATATCTGTATCCATCCATCCATCCATCCATCTCTCGATCTATATCTATACATCCATTTCTAGATCTATATCTGTATCCATCCATCCATCTCTCGATCTATATCTATACATCCATCTCTCGATCTATATCTATATCCATACAGTACATCCATCTCTAGATCTATCTGTATCCATCCATCCATCTCTAGATCTATCTGTATCCCTCCATCTCTCGATCTATATCTATATCCATACATCCATCTCTAGATCTATATCCGTCCATTCATCCATCCATTCATCATCCATCCGTCCTTCCATCCATCTCTAGATCTATATCCATCCATTCATCCATCCCTCCATCCATCTCTATAGCCATCCCTGGGGCAAGATTTACATTCCCCAACTAACTGTACTTGAGCCTAAGACATCATCGGACCTTCATGATGAATTGGGACACTACCTGTGCAGCGATGCCCCCCAGTCCGGAGCGATCGCCCCCACTGCTGGCGTGCATTCCTGTGGTCCACGTGATGTTGTGATACTGAAAGATGGTAAAGGAGATCTCACCGTCGGTGATGAGCACCACCTGGAACGTGTTCACCTACAACACAAAACACCAACCTTAATGAACGAGAAGCTTCTTCTGATCTTTATTAATAAATTTTGCTATATTTATCTCAGCACCCTTACCGGAGTCTCAGAGCTCCCGCCAAAGAACGTGACCTGATGCCAAGTGGCGATCAGGACCCAGGTCGCCACGAACGTTTGGAACTCTGAGAAGTAGTGGTGGATATCTTCTGTAGCTCTAGTCAGAATAGCAGGATCTTGGCTCTCTCTGTACAACACCGTCCCTGCTCGCCGGTTGTCCACGTCGGCCCAGAATGGAGCCACCACCCTCCGGTCTCCTGCGATTGGGAAGGCCACCGGGGTGAACTGGGAGACCTCTCTGAGGAAGGACACCAGGCCATTGTTGTTGACCTAGATGAAGGACAATAGGAAAAGCAGGATGAAAAGAACAGTGGACCAAAGCTCAAGATTCAAGAGGCTGAAACAACGTCCCTCCAGGACCAAGACCAGGACCAGGAACAGGACAACACAACATACACAGAGCAGATGAAATCTTGCTTCCATCCAAAACCCAGTGAGCTCCTAAGTAGAGCAGATTCCAACCAAAATTGAACTTTAGAATCAGATTATTGAGACGCTCTAGTCAATGACGTCAAGGAGTCAGTTAAGTCGAGGCCGTAATCCTAATATATGTTGGGGTGGAGGCTTCCTTTGCATAATGCTAAGATCCATCCATCCAATCATCCATCCATCCATCCATCCAATCGTCCATCCATCCAATCGTCCATCAGATCATCCATCCATCCATCCATCCATCCATCCATCCATTCGTCCATCCATACATCCATTCATCCATCTATTTGTCCATCCATACATCCATTCATCCATCCATTTGTCCATCCATCCATCCATTCATCCATCCATTCGTCCATCAGATCATCCATTTGTCCATCCATACATTCATCCATCCATTCGTCCATCAGATCATCCATCCATCCATCCATCCATCCATCCATCAGTGTTGTGGCGATCTATCACACTAGCCCACTATTGCTGAGATGATCCAAAGGTGGTCAGTCCTCTGGAAGGCCGTTATTATCAGACGTCATCAATGAGATCTGCTCCTCTTTTGTGCAATCTTTCAATTGGAGTCACTCAAGGTTCTGTACTTGGTCCTCTCATTTTTTCCATATAAACCTGCTCTCATGGTAGAAACCACATCCTCCCACGACTTCAACTCACAAAGTGAGCTCTATAAAGGTCTGCACAGAGTTCTGACCTCTACCACACTCAACATCTCTGGGATGAACCGGAACACCGACTGATCAATCAGTGCCCAGACGTATAAATACAAACGACTGAACTGGCACAAATTCCGACACACAGAGAAACTTCACAAGTCCCGTGAGAAGTCTTAGTGGTCGCTTTATTCTAATACTGTTTGTTTTTGAGAACGGACGGCCAACTATTTTTGGTCAGAGACTCGCGGCTCTGAAAGCTGTTTGTCTGGAACCTGCTGACTCAGGAGCAGTGGCGTCCAGCAGGGTGTTGACACGCCACCCCGTGTTCAGCGCCGCAGGATCAAAGCGCTGAGGAGGTTTTCCGTGCCGCGCCCACGCTCTTCCAATCAGGGAACAGATCGCGCCCTTGTTCCACCGGTCGCCCCTACACCTGCCCTGGCTGCCATCCACGTCCCAACAGAGAGAGGTTTCAAGACCTGAGACCTGCGCCAGCTTGCCAAAAACCACCATCAAGGGTTCTTAGCTGGTGCTCTTGACAGGATGCCCACTGTCATGCCAACTCTGACCGACATAAAAGCATTAGCACCTGCAGGATGCAGCGTGATCTAGACGTGCCCAGCGGTAAAGTGCGCCAGAATTTCAGCAGTGCTATCAGCCAGTCGGGCGCCTGCATGGGCATGATGGGCTAATGTTAGTGCAGGTCCTAAGCCCGGATAGAAATAGGAAGTTGGCGTCTGGAAGGGCATCAGGCGTAAAATCTGTGCCAATCTGGTATGAGGACCAGATCTATCTGTAATCATCACATCACATCAATCATCTGCACCTTCATGCCCCCTCTGCTGGCCAAAACGGCAACGCAGAAGGGCATGACTCTTAACATGGCACACTGGTGAGCTCAATCATTTTGTGTGTACGTCTGTGTGTGTATGTGTGTGTGTAAGTACTTCTATGCGTGTGTGTGTGTGTGTACATCTGTGTGTATGTGTGTGTAAGTACTTCTATGTGTGTGTATGTGTGTGTACATCTGTGTGTGTGTGTACATCTGTTTGTGTGTGTGTGTATGTGTGTAAGTACTTTGATGTGTTTACGTGTGTGTACATCTGTGTGTGTGTGTTCATCTGTGTGTGTGTACATCTGTGTGTGTATGTGTGTGTGTACTTCTATGTGTGTGTGTGTACTTCTATGTGTGTGTGTGTGTGTACATCTGTGTGTGTATGTGTGTGTGAACTTCTATGTGTGTGTGTGTACTTCTATGTGTGTGTGTGTGTACATCTGTGTGTGTATGTGTGTGTGTACTTCTATGTGTGCGTGTGTACGTCTGTGTGTGTACTTCTATGTGTGTGTATACATCTGTGTGTGTGTATACTTCTATGTGTGCGTGTGTACGTATGTGTGTGTACTTCTATGTGTGTGTATACAGTACATCTGTGTGTGTGTATACTTCTGTGTGCGTGTGTACGTCTGTGTGTGTGTACTTTTATGTGTGTACTTCTGTGTGTGAGTGTACGTCTGTGTGTGTGTGTTTTTGTGTGTGCAGTTCTATGTTTGTGTGTGTACGTCTGTGTGTATGTGTACGTCTGTGTCTATGTGTGTATATGTACGTCTGTGTGTGTACTTCTATGTGTGTGTGTACATCTGTGTGTGTATGTGTGTGTGTATGTAGCACTGTCGCCTCACAGCAAGAAGGTCCTGGGTTCGATTCCCAGGTGGAGTGGTCCGGGTCCTTTCTGGGTGGAGTTTGCATGTTCTCCCTGTGTCTGCGTGGGTTTCCTCCGGGAGCTCCGGTTTCCTCCCACAGTCCAAAGACGTGCAGTCGGGTTAATTGGAGACACTGAATTGCCCTATAGGTGAATGTGTGTGTGTGTGTGTGTGTGTCTGCCCTTCGATGGACTGGCGCCCCGTCCAGGGTGTTACTGTGTGCCTTGCGCCCATTGAAAAGCTGGGACAGGCTCCAGCACCCCCCCGCAACCCTGATTAGATAAGCGGATAAGAAAATGAATTAATGTTCACATGAAGTGAGGGATCTGATCTTCACTCCTGACGTTTCCTCTCCGGCGCTACTGGCAGCCACTTCAAGCGGCGGCTCCTGGCGGAGACACGTGGTCCCCCCCCACACCCGTATGGAAACCATAACTCGGAGGCCTGAGCTGTAAAAACAGCGGAGGAAGTTTTGCTTGGCCGGCGCGGGCGTGCGGTTAATTGGCTGACCGCGCTCTTCCCCTTCCTCTCCACGACAGGTTCGGGTTGACGCCGAGAAACCGAGCGAGGACTCCAGGTCTCCGTACGGGGGGTCAGATGGAGGAGACGCGGGGCGAGGGAACGGGAGCGGGAGGAGAGGGATGAAGGATGGTACGACATACCGGCGTGGGTCGCGACCCCGGCGAATCCGAACCCGCGGTTAATAACCAGAACGACTTACATTATAATAAAGTCTTACAGACGGCCGGGAAACCAAATCTTTTGGTTATTTTGATCCTCGGGGTCGAACCCGGAGCCGAATCCGAGCCGTTACTGGGTGGCCGGGAGGAAACAGACCCACACCGCTGCTGAATTAGCGAACGAATCTCGCCGAGCTCCTAATTAGCCGCTTTTCTGTGGGTTTTTTATAACCGCTAGGATTTGGACGAGGTTAAATAAACCGTTCTGGATCGACTTTATAAAACCGCAGCCTGAGAGTCCCAGATTAAACCCTCATTATTTTTTTGTTTAAAATCATTTGATATTAGAGACCAGAACTGAGAACAAACGTGCTAAGGAGCACACAAATAATAATCTTCATATACTTCGACAGGACCGCTTCTTTTCACCTGCACAGAGATCAGCATCGCGTACTGAGAGTCCTGCACTGCTCTCCGTTATCCCCCGTCTGTGTGCAGTGCCTCGACCAACCAGCAGAGGTCGTAACTGCAGCAGTGATGAGGAATCCCTTCGTCTCTTCCACCTGGCAGACGTCAGCCAATCATTTCTGCATGTAGGTGCCTGTCGGGCAGGTAGCAGATCTGAGATTTCAACTCGTGAGCTGGAGATCTCAACGCCGCCGGGCCACCCGAATGCCCCGATTTAAACAGTGGCATAGCGGGCACTTGGGGCACTTGATGGACGGAGGTTCTCCTTTAGAATCTGTGTAGTTCGTGTAAAAGAAGACGGCGATGACTTCACATGTCAGTGAATTCGGAACAGAAAATGTTTCACCTGCACCGGACAGGTTCATACGGAGATCCGTATCGCGCACGGAGAGTCACGTGCAGCACCATTGATCAGCCAGCAGAGGTCGTAGTTGCAGCAGTTATAAGGAAACCATGAGCAGCGGCCCAAATACATCATTGTAGTAAAACAAATGTTTCCTTTCATCATATTTGTACATATTAAGATAGTGACCACTCGGCTGTAGAGCATCACCCCTCGACCCCTCGACCCTTCGACCCTTCGACCCCTCGACTCGTACCTGTAAAACACACTCAGTCCTGAGCTGCTCCTGCAGAAGTAATCCTGCGCTCGGTCGAGGTGAATTTACGTTCAGGCAGGAACGCCAAACATCATAAACACCCCGTTTACACCCCGGGGTTCACACGCTCACAGACACGGTAAACTCAGGAGGAACGAGATGAATTAGAATAACACCCGCCCCCTACCAGCCCCCTACAATAAGCCCTCAAACACAGGGGCGTCCGGTCGTATCCGCAAAGACCGACCAGCTTAACCTGGTACAACTGATGACCAACAGATGGAATCAGGGTCACTCGGACCGGGTCGGTATAAAAGATCAAACAAGATTGGACACCCCGGCTCTAAGCCACACCCTTTCTTTAGTCGTTTCTTACAGTCTTTTTTATACAAAAAACATGTCCTTCATCCAATACCATACTCTTTATCAAAAACCATGTTGTTTATCCAAAGCTACGCCCTTTTCTATCCAAAGCCACGCCCTACACCCTAAGCTATGCCCTTCCTCAAAAGCTATGCCCTTCATCACTCCAAGTCATGCCCTTCATCCAAGACCAAGCTCTTCTTCAAAAGCTATGCCCTTCTTCATCCAAACTATGCCCTTCATCACTCCAAGTCAGGCACTTCTTTATCCATAACCATGCCCTTTATCCCAAGCTATGCCCAGCCTTCAGTGTCTCTTCTTCCTCCAAAGCCATGCCCTTCATTATTCAAAGCCATGCCCTTCTTTATTCAAAGCCATGCCCTTCTTTATTCAAAGCCATGCCCTTCTTTATTCAAAGCCATGCCCTTCTTTATTCAAAGCTATGCCCTTCATCACTCCAAGGCATGCCCTTCTTCCAAAACCATGCTTTTCTTTATCCAAAGCTATGCCCTTTATCCCAAGCTATGCCCTGCCTTCAGTGTCTCTTCTTTATTCAAAGCCGTGCCCTTCATCACTCCAAGTTATGCCCTTCTTCCAAAAC
>NC_085993.1:1242500-1250000 GCF_030014385.1 Trichomycterus rosablanca | reverse complement strand
CCAAAAAGTTTAGTAAGGGGCGACAGATACAATCCACTCAATCATTCACTGTTTCATAATCTTATCTGCCTCCTTTTTTGGGGTTCAATGTTCTCCTTTTTGGAGTCTGATGTTCCTTCTTTTTGGGGTCTGATGTCCTCCTGTTGGGGGTCTGATGCCCTCTTTTTGGGGTCTGATGTCCTCCTTTTTGGGGTCTGATGTCCTCCTTTTAAAGGGGTCTGATGCCCTTCTTTTTGGGGTCTGATGTTTTCCTATTTGAGGTCTGATGCCCTCCTTTTAAAGGGGTCCAATGTCCCCCTTTTTGGGTTCTGATTTCCTCCTTTTTTTTAGATCTATTGTTCTCCTTTTGAGGGCCTGATGCCCTCGTTTTTAGGGGTCTGATTTTCTCCTTTTTGGGTTCCAATGTTCTTTTTGGGAGGTCTGATGCCCTCGTTTTTGGGTTCTGATGTTCTCAGTTTAGGGGTCTGATGTCCTCTTTTTTGGGGGGGTTTGATGTTCTCCTTTTTCTCCTTTTTGGGGTTTGATGTCCTCCTTTTTGGGGTTTGATGTTCTCCTTTTTGGGTTTTGATGTTCTCCTTTTTGGAGTCTGATGTTGCTCCTTTTTGGGGTCTGATGTCCTCTTTTTTCAGGTTTGATGTTCTCCTTTTTGGGGTCTGATGTTCCTCCTTTTTGGGGTCTGATGTTCCTCCTTTTTGGGGTCTGATGTCTTTCTTTTTAGGGTCTGATGTTCTCCTTTTTGGGGTCTGATGTTCTCCTGTTGGGAGTCTGATGTCCTCAGTTTTGGGGTCTGATGTTCTCCTTTTTTGAGGGCTGATGTCCTCCTGTTTGGGGATATGGAAGTGGCCACCTTAAACATAAAGTCCTCTATTCTACATAAAGTTTCATTAGGCACGTTCTGATTATGATGTGTCATCAGGTGAGCGACTCTCTGTATTGGGGTTCTAAACTTTTGGATGTTATTTTGCCCCCCTCGCAGGGGTATTTCAGTTTTCTGATGTAAATCTGATGCCTCCATGTGATGCCAGTTGAAGGAGAAAATAAAAGCACTTCTGGTTTGGATTTGTTTTTTTTTCCTCCTCTCAGAATCAATTTCCCGAGCGAGTTCATCATCCGGTTCGTGAGACGTCTGATTTCAAAGGCGGATGAAATGAGCCGCTATTTAGCAAAAGCTGGCAGCACCACAGACAGACAGACAGGGGCGGGTCACATGACCCCTGATTTTACCATAATTAAATACAAATATTTATTAAGACATGTTTTTCCTCCAGAAACGGAATGTTTTTTGTACCGGTTTTAGTTTTAGATAGACGACGTGTTTTATTAAGATTTTATTATAAGGTGAACATGCAAAATCTCCTGTGGTAATAAAAATAAAGTATAAAATATAAAGTTGTATAAAATAAATCAGTAAGTGCTGGACGTGTTTCTGGCTTATTATTTTATGTCTAGTGTGGTGATGTCACGTCATGTGGTGTGACATCATGTCCTGTGGTGTGACGTCATGCCCTGTGACATAATGTCCTGTGATGTGACGTCATGTCCTGTAGTGTGACATCATGACATGTGGTGTGACGTCATGTCCTGTGGTGTGACATCATGTCCTGTAGTGTGACATCATGACGTGGTGTGACGCCATTTTTTCTGTCCACTCATGTGAGAGATAAAAAAGCTCCGAGTAAAGAACAGAATTAAAATAAAATCAGCTCTGAATAATAAATATATATAAAGTATATATAAATATATAAAGTGTTAAACCCTGAACAGCTCTGATCCAGATTTAACATCATTATTATAACGTTGTTTTTATTTTAGTGTCGTGTCGCACTGCAGGACGGGTTCAGTTCCACTCTGTCAGAAACATGAAGAACATGATGGAAGAGATCCGGTGACACCAGCAGTTCAGAATTATTTCGGTTCTGAACATTAGAATTTAATAAAATCCTGATAGAAATGAGTCGTTAAGTTTTAAGTGTCGACAATAATCTGAACCTGAACCTGGTTTTGGCGGCGGGTTTCGTTCCGTCTTCATCATGAAGGAGGAAAAATAAAAGCTCTTTTTACATGGCGGGTTATTAGCACCACTAATCAAATCCTGCTGCCAGCCGTCACAAAGGAACCGTTCAGGCAGTTTTCAACTCGCTCGCTCGCACATCAAAACAAGGCCGAGCGATCGTTCACACGCCGGGGCCAACATAAACCCGGCCACGCCCTAAAACCACAAACATCAATCTGATCTCCGGCTTCATCAGCGCCGCCTCACAAACGCTTCACAGAGCCGAGCGGGAACAACACGCCGTTACATCTAAAACAGTCACTGGAAACAGAACAGAACAGAATTCAATTTAATATAATAGATTAAAATAGAAAAAAAAAAAACAATATTACATTAGAACAGAATAGAACAGAATACAAAAGAATAGAACATAACAACTTAGAATAAAAAAGAACAGATTAGAATAAAATACAAAATAATATAATAGAACAGAATAGAATAGAAACAAATATAACAATATTAAATCAGAACAGAATACAACTGAACAGTACAGACTGAATTGAATTGAACAGAATAGAATATAACAGAATATAATTCTATAAAAAGAATAGTAGAGAACAGAATACAACAGAACAATGTAGAACAACACAGAATAGAATATAACAACATAGAATAAAAAGTAGAACAAATGTAAATAGAATACAATATAATAGAATAGAATAAACATAATAGAAAAAAACTGAATAAAGTAGAACAGAATACAATAGAACAATATAGAATAAAATGGAATAGAAAATAATAGAATATAACAGAACAGAAAAGAACCGAATAACATAGAACCAAATAGACTTGAACAGAATATAACAGAATAGAATAGAATATAATAAAACAGAACTCAACAGAATAGAACAGAATAGAATAGAGAATAGAGTACAACAGAATCAAATTAAACAGAACAGAATAGAATAAAACAGAGTAGAATTAAATAGAACAAATTAGATTAGAATAGAACAGAATAGAGTGGAGTCTAATAGAATGGAATTGAACAGAATAGAAAATAGTAGAACTGAATAGAGTAGAATAGAATAATATAGAATAAAATAGAATAGAGTAGAATAGAATTTATTTGTTGTATATACGTCGTGTACCCCAGCTTGTTTGGAAGTACGGCGGCCCTGGAGCGAGAGAGTTAAGGGCCTTGCTGAGGGGCCAATAGTGGCAGCATGGCATAAGTTAGGATTTGAACTCTTAACCTTTTGATTGATAGCCCAAGTCTCCACCCACTCGTCTATCAGACTGGACAGTATTAAACAGTAAAGTGTAAAACTTCAAGTGGACAAGTGGAAATAATTTTCATAAGAATAAAGTTCCAGCTTTTAGAATTTTTTTATTCCCCCTCCTTTACCTACACATTTAGTCATTTCCAATTCCCAACTGTGAATCTGTTCCACTTGTACGACCCTCGATCTGATCACGGAGCCAGATCACCACACGGAACCTCAGACGTGTGTCCAGTCTGATACCGCTTCTTATCACCCGCCAGTGTTGGGTTCCCACGAAGATCCGACCAGTCCCAGAGCCCCCGGTTTAAATCATTTATATTGTTTAATAAATCATATAAACATATAACTCAAACACAGCACAGAAAAAAGATCAGGTATTTCATCATATTTTATTGTTTAACACACACTGATTCCTAACACATTCCAAAAAAAAAAATGGACGGGGGTAAAATAAGACGGGGAGATTTTGGAATTTTCCACACGTGCTGCTAGCAGGAGCAAAACTAAAACACCTCGTCATCATAAACAACAGTCTGGAATGATTTTATATCTTAAAGATTCAATAACGTTAATTTCCTAATTAGTAATTATTATTATTAATAGAATATTTAAATGAATTTATTTTTTTATTTTTTTATTTATTTTTTTATTATGATTCAACAGATTAAATCATAATATTGTTACTAAATGTATTAAAATTAAAGGGCAGAAGTTAAAGAGTCATAGTTCGCTAAAAGTTGTATTACATAAATTAAATGTATTTTATTTATTTATTAATTTGTTTTACTACTTATTTAACATTATTATTAGTCTGTGGCCTTTTATGTACTGCAAATTTATGTTACATTTTTTTTCAAATGTTTTTATTTTTATTTTATTTATTTTATACATGTATTTTATTATTATTATTATTTATACTCATATTATTATTTTATAAATAATAATAATAATAGAATTATTTAATTATTTTTATTATGATTGTTAAGATGCTCTGTTTTTTAAAGCCAATATTTAATTAGTTGTTTTAGGATTTATTAATTTATTTTATAAATGTATTTTATTATTATTATTATTATTTTATGTTCTATATTATTATTTTATAAATAATAATTTACATTTTTTAATTTAATTTAATTTATTTTAAAAATGTATTGTATTCTTATTATTTTAACTACATGTATTATCATTTTATAAATATTAATAAATTATAATACATTTATTTTATTATTTTTAATATGATTGTAAAGTCACTCTGTTTTTTTAGCCAATATATAATTCATTGTTTTAATTTTTTTAATCAGATTTTTTAATAAATGTATTTTATTTATTTTATAAATGTATTTTATCATTTTTATAAATATTTTAGTTTCTATATTATTATTTTATAAATATTAATACATAAATTTTATTATTTTTATTATGATTGTAGTCACACATTTAATTCGTTGTTTTAAGATTTCAGATTTTCTTTTTAATTTATTTTATAAATGTATTTTATTATTATAAATATTTTATTTTTATTATTTTTATTATGATTGTAAAGTCACTCTGAATTTTTGAAGCCAATATTTAATTCGTTGTTTTTTTAATGTTATTTATTTTATACATGTATTGTTGTTATTATTAATATTTAATTTTCTATTTATTATTTTATAAATACAGTGTATCACAAAAGTGAGTACACCCCTCACATTTCTGCAGATATTTAAGTATATCTTTTCATGGGACAACACTGACAAAATGACACTTTGACACAATGAAAAGTAGTCTGTGTGCAGCTTATATAACAGTGTAAATTTATTCTTCCCTCAAAATAACTCAATATACAGCCATTAATGTCTAAACCACCGGCAACAAAAGTGAGTACACCCCTTAGTGAAAGTTCCTGAAGTGTCAATATTTTGTGTGGCCACCATTATTTCCCAGAACTGCCTTAACTCTCCTGGGCATGGAGTTTACCAGAGCTTCACAGGTTGCCACTGGAATGCTTTTCCACTCCTCCATGACGACATCACGGAGCTGGCGGATATTCGAGACTTTGCACTCCTTCACCTTCCGCTTGAGGATGCCCCAAAGATGTTCTATTGGGTTTAGGTCTGGAGACATGCTTGGCCAGTCCATCACCTTTACCCTCAGCCTCTTCAATAAAGCAGTGGTCGTCTTAGAGGTGTGTTTGGGGTCATTATCATGCTGGAACACTGCCCTGCGACCCAGTTTCCGGAGGGAGGGGATCATGCTCTGCTTCAGTATTTCACAGTACATATTGGAGTTCATGTGTCCCTCAATGAAATGTAACTCCCCAACACCTGCTGCACCCATGCAGCCCCAGACCATGGCATTCCCACCACCATGCTTGACTGTAGGCATGACACACTTATCTTTGTACTCCTCACCTGATTGCCGCCACACATGCTTGAGACCATCTGAACCAAACAAATTAATCTTGGTCTCATCAGACCATAGGACATGGTTCCAGTAATCCATGTCCTTTGTTGACATGTCTTCAGCAAACTGTTTGCGGGCTTTCTTGTGTAGAGACTTCAGAAGAGGCTTCCTTCTGGGGTGACAGCCATGCAGACCAATTTGATGTAGTGTGCGGCGTATGGTCTGAGCACTGACAGGCTGACCCCCCACTTTTTCAATCTCTGCAGCAATGCTGACAGCACTCCTGCGCCTATCTTTCAAAGACAGCAGTTGGATGTGACGCTGAGCACGTGCACTCAGCTTCTTTGGACGACCGACGCGAGGTCTGTTCTGAGTGGACCCTGCTCTTTTAAAACGCTGGATGATCTTGGCCACTGTGCTGCAGCTCAGTTTCAGGGTGTTGGCAATCTTCTTGTAGCCTTGACCATCTTCTTGTAGCGCAACAATTCGTCTTTTAAGATCCTCAGAGAGTTCTTTGCCATGAGGTGCCATGTTGGAACTTTCAGTGACCAGTATGAGAGAGTGTGAGAGCTGTACTACTAAATTGAACACACCTGCTCCCTATGCACACCTGAGACCTAGTAACACTAACAAATCACATGACATTTTGGAGGGAAAATGACAAGCAGTGCTCAATTTGGACATTTAGGGGTGTAGTCTCTTAGGGGTGTACTCACTTTTGTTGCCGGTGGTTTAGACATTAATGGCTGTATATTGAGTTATTTTGAGGGAAGAATAAATTTACACTGTTATATAAGCTGCACACAGACTACTTTTCATTGTGTCAAAGTGTCATTTTGTCAGTGTTGTCCCATGAAAAGATATACTTAAATATCTGCAGAAATGTGAGGGGTGTACTCACTTTTGTGATACACTGTAATAATAAATTATTTTTTATTTTTTATTTATTTTATACATTTATTTTATTATTTTTATTAATATTTTATTTTCTATATTATTATTTTATAAATAATAATAAATAATAATACATTTATTTTATTATTTTTATTATGATTGTAGTCACTCTAAGATTATTTTTATTACTAACTGAAATTGTTAGAAGTAAATAAAGCTCAGTATTCAAAAACCATTAAAATATTTATAAACATTAAGAAATAAAACACTAATCTTCCTCTATATAAACGATTTTACGTGATCAGTTTGTGTAATTGTACCTTAAACCTTTCTGTAACCGCTAGCGTCGTTAGCCTGCGAGCACGTGTGTGTAGAAGTTTATTCTCGGCTGAAGCACGCTGTTCTGAAGTTAATAAAATGACGGACACTGATGCTAATGATCAAACGAGTGGCTCTGATGAAGGCTAAGCTTTGATTCTGACTCCACGCTGACCTGAACGTCCACAGACGGAAACGATTCAAGGTCATTATCATTAAGCTAATAAGCTAACAAGCTAACGTTATGAATAAATGAAAGAACAGCGGGATTAAAGTGTGCTAGCGTGCGGCGTGTACGGAGGTGAGCTGGCGGTTGCCACATCCTCACATGCTAAGCAATTAGCGAGTGTTTGGAGGAAACACCGACCTCTTTGTTTGTTGTCAGTCAGGATCGCTAAGAGGGTTTGAAGTGTGTGTGTGTGTGTGGGGGTCGTGTGTCGGTTAAATCCACTCATTTAGCTCCACGGTGAAGAAGCGCTCGCTGCCGCACAGGCTTCATCCGTACGGGGGTCACGCGCAGCTCACCAACACCAACAACTCAAATTTAGGGTCCCGGCTTTAACATCTGGCTCATGAAGGTCTGACGTCTCCTCATCTCCTGATCCAGCTGTTCCTTTAATGTAGAAA